>NW_015685274.1:0-213 GCF_001515625.1 Sinocyclocheilus rhinocerous
TATATATATAAAACGCATGAGAGTTTTCACCTGGAAGAAATGCTTAAAATGTTTTTAAAAATGCACAGATTTTAGTAAGAGAACAAAACTTTGCAAATGCTTTAAGAACCTCAAAATACACATAATTTATTTTTCTCAGATTTTTTACATGTATTTTTTAAATATTTAAATATATATATTAGGGCTGGGTTTTGACACAAATTTCACGATTCG
>NW_015685275.1:0-213 GCF_001515625.1 Sinocyclocheilus rhinocerous
TATTATAAAAACAGTAAACCAAACTATTATAAAAATACAGTAAACTAAATTATTGTAAAAAAAAATACAGTAAACCAAATTATTATAAAAATACAGTAAGCCAAACTATTATAAAAATACAGTAAACCAAACTATTTAAAAAAACTTATAAAATACAACTGTTATTTGATAAGAGTATCTTTGTTTGTAAAGGTGAATGTTTCATCATTGATC
>NW_015685276.1:0-213 GCF_001515625.1 Sinocyclocheilus rhinocerous
TATTCCTCGTCTCCATCGTTCCTCGCCATCACAGATTGTGACAGGCCTGAGGGTGAGCAAATTTTCTTTTTTTAATTAACTATTTCTTTAAAAGAACCATTTTTTTTTTTCTTAGTGTGAAGAACATTTTAAAAATCTAAAGAACCCTTTTCAACTATAAAGAACCTTCTGTGAAATGGATGTTGAAGGTTCTTCATGGAACCATAGATGCCA
>NW_015685277.1:0-213 GCF_001515625.1 Sinocyclocheilus rhinocerous
ATTCTGTCAATTCACCATTGTTTACACACTCAATAAGGGCTTTGTAAAGAAGATGCTTAATCCAAAGTCCCAAAAAACTTGAAGAAATTCAAAGGGTAAGCCATTCTGGCCAGTGGATTTATTATTTGGCATTCTTTACTATGTTATAAAGATCATCTATATTAAAGTGTTCCTCACAAAGTTCTCTGTTGTGGTCTTTAATATTAGGAATCA
>NW_015685278.1:0-213 GCF_001515625.1 Sinocyclocheilus rhinocerous
CTGATCAATAACAAGCAGAGAGTGCTTATCCAGACTATATAGTGATTGCAGCCTTTAGCAATATTGTTATGACGTCTGTCCCAAATGCGATGCATATATGGTGAGATTGATTGCTATTTCTTCTTGTTTGGAAGGGCTGGTCATCCATCCACATGACATAAATAAATCTGTTACATGATGAAGAGATATATTTGGTTCCATTTTCTTGTTGTT
>NW_015685279.1:0-213 GCF_001515625.1 Sinocyclocheilus rhinocerous
CTGATCAATAACAAGCAGAGAGTGCTTATCCAGACTATATAGTGACTGCAGCCTTTAGCAATATTGTTATGACGTCTGTCCCAAATGCGATGCATATATGGTGAGACTGATTGCTATTTCTTCTTGTTTGGAAGGGCTGGTCATCCATCCACATGACATAAATAAATATGTTACATGATGAAGAGATATATTTGGTTCCATTTTCTTGTTGTT
>NW_015685280.1:0-213 GCF_001515625.1 Sinocyclocheilus rhinocerous
TGTGCACAAAATAATAATAATTTATAATATATATATATAGTCTTCATCCATCAGGAATCATTCTAATATGCTAATTTATTATCAATTTTGGAAACAGTTCTTTAGTTTATTTATTTATTTTTATTGGAACCTGTGATACTTTTTTCAGGATCTTTTAATGAATTAAAGGTTAAAAAGAACAGCATTTATTCAAAATAGAAATCTTTTCTAACA
>NW_015685281.1:0-213 GCF_001515625.1 Sinocyclocheilus rhinocerous
ATAATGTTCTTTTTAGCAGCATCATATGACCCCTTTAATTTAAGTCAACTATTGTTTAAAAAATATTATGTTGCTGCCTTAATATGGGCTGGAAATAAAATAAAAAAAATACAAAATCACACAGAATTACTAGAGGCAACAGCAATAATCAAAAAATTAACATTGACTGAACACATGGACAAAATACAAGACAAATTGAATTTATTTGGGTGA
>NW_015685282.1:0-213 GCF_001515625.1 Sinocyclocheilus rhinocerous
TATGAAATATATAAATAAATGGTCATGAAACATTTGAGTTAAATTTATTTTATGTGAGAACAGAGTGCAAAGGGATACAAGATAAATCCAACGATGGTCACACTTTAGTTTTTTGGACCAATTCTAACTGTCAACTAACCATTAACTATAGTATTTGCTGCTTATTAGTAGATACTAAGGTTCAGTAGTTGATTAGGTATGGGGCAGGATTAA
>NW_015685283.1:0-213 GCF_001515625.1 Sinocyclocheilus rhinocerous
ACAACATTTTAAATGAACGGCTCCAAATAATAAATAAATCGCTCCAAAAGGACACAGCATGTGATTTTAAAGGGTTAACAAGCATAGAATAATATTTACTTTATTGGAGAGTATATTTCAACTATGCATTGTGAAGTTTGTGAAGAGATGTATAATAAAAAATGAAAAGGTTTCTTGTTTTCATGCATTTAAAAAAGTGTCCAATTTACCAGC
>NW_015685284.1:0-213 GCF_001515625.1 Sinocyclocheilus rhinocerous
CACTGACTAATTCGGACAACAAGAAATCATGATTTTCAGCTATTTCAGACACTTTTTGCAAAAAGTATTATATTGTTATGGACTGAAACATCTTGTAATTCATAACAATGAGTAACACTGTATTAAAATAATCAAAAAATATAACATTTGAAAAAAGCAGAAAAAAGCAATGACTTTGGACACCAAATGTACCTGCAATTATAGAATCACGCA
>NW_015685285.1:0-213 GCF_001515625.1 Sinocyclocheilus rhinocerous
TATGCTAAATTCATATATGTACTGCATACAGAGGTTTGAGGCCCTTATTGACCTGCAAAAAGCACCTATAGTTATACACAAAGTAAGAACATGATAACTCAATGTCATCTCATCAATGATTCATAGTATCCAGAGAAAATGAAACAATTTTTTTTTGTTTGCTCTTGTTTCATTTCAGAAAGCTTCATGATTGCTGCTGAAATTGATTGTTCT
>NW_015685286.1:0-213 GCF_001515625.1 Sinocyclocheilus rhinocerous
TATGGCAGTCATCGTCAAACGTCCTGACGTGGCCACGTGGATATTCTCTAATCTTGGCGCTCACCTAATCGGAAATGCAAGTAAAATGTCAAAGAGATGATGACACCTTCTCTCTCTTTTATGGCCACGCCATGTTTGGTTGCGCAAAACAATCTCATCGGACATTACTGATGTTACAGATGTTGTGGTAATCAAATTATCGGTCTGTGAAGG
>NW_015685287.1:0-213 GCF_001515625.1 Sinocyclocheilus rhinocerous
TATCTTGTCGTAAAGCAAAATTGTCAGTCTTGTGTCAGAACTCATGTCACAATCACAAAGTGTGACTACTCCTACAAGCAACTCCTACAAACAATTGGGACCAAAATATTTTCTATACAACATAGAAAGACCGTTGTTGTTCCACAGTGTGCCATGGCTTTTACCCAGGATCTCACTGGGATTACGGGAAAATTTAATGATCACAAAGCCATC
>NW_015685288.1:0-213 GCF_001515625.1 Sinocyclocheilus rhinocerous
ACGGTGAAGATCCGGGCTGTTTTATTGTCAGTCAGAGAGAATCTCACGTCTTGAGTTGCTGATTCAGATTCAACAGCTTTGCCTTTAATCACTATTGGACATTCTCCTCTGCAGAGATACTTCTTCTGTTCTTCATATCCAGACTCATATGTACACTGTATTTCAATTTTCCCTCTTTCATGTGCAGTGAAAGTCAAGATCTCACTCGTCTCA
>NW_015685289.1:0-213 GCF_001515625.1 Sinocyclocheilus rhinocerous
TATCTTGTCGTAAAGCAAAATTGTCAGTCTTGTGTCAGAACTCATCTCACAATCACAAAGTGTGACTACTCCTACAAGCAACTCCTACAAACAATTGGGACCAAAGTATTTTCTATACAACATAGAAAGACCGTTGTTGTTCCACAGTGTGCCATGGCTTTTACCCAAGATCTCACTGGGATTACGGGAAAATTTAATGATCACAAAGCCATC
>NW_015685290.1:0-213 GCF_001515625.1 Sinocyclocheilus rhinocerous
TATATATATATATATATATATACATACATACAGTGATGGACAGAATTATTGACACCCTTAGTAAATGTGAACAAAAAAGCCTGTAAAAATAAATCTGCATCATTAATCCTTTTGATCTTTTGTTCAAATAATTAACAAAAATCTAACCTTTCATTGAAATAAAACAATTGAAAATGGAGGAAAATCTCATTATGAAATAAATGTTTTTCTCAA
>NW_015685291.1:0-213 GCF_001515625.1 Sinocyclocheilus rhinocerous
TATATGTGTGTGTACTGTGTATATTTATTATGTAGCCTATATATATAAATACACACACATACGTGTGTATATATTAAGGAAAAATGTTATATTTATATTTATATATATATAATATAAATTAGATACAAGTATAAATATATATACATACAAATATTTTTTTTAAATATACATGTGTGTGTATTTATATATACGTAATAAATATACACAGTACAC
>NW_015685292.1:0-213 GCF_001515625.1 Sinocyclocheilus rhinocerous
TAGAGAGCGACAGTGGACATCTTTCACAACCTTCCATTTTACCCTTACTGGTATAAAAGGGAATTGCATGTCCAAAATGAACATTCTTTTTGTAATAACTTTCTTCAGCAGGAAGATAGAGACTTGAGACCAGTGTCAATCAATATAGGGGAATAGTGGACATTTTTCACAACCTTTTATTTTAGGGAATTTCATGTCCAAAATTAACCTTCT
>NW_015685293.1:0-213 GCF_001515625.1 Sinocyclocheilus rhinocerous
TAGTTTCAAGAAAAGATTTTTCACATTTTTTCAGACCACTGTAACAGGATGTTTAACATGTTCTGTTTGTGGTCTGAGGGACCCTAAGGCCCTTTTAACACCCCTTAAACATAATTCACATTGAAGGCTTAACATATCAGGTTATACTGATACGTTGATGATTTTCACGAATTTTATAAGCTCATTATAAGCTGCTCATTTCAGTCATTATAA
>NW_015685294.1:0-213 GCF_001515625.1 Sinocyclocheilus rhinocerous
AGATGAAATATAAGTCTAATGGGAAATGTTTTTCTGTGCTTGGCTTCACTAAACAGTAGATGGTGCCCTTTTCAAACGAGTGCATTTTATCTTATGGGCTTACCTGAAATATCTAGATTCTATAGTGACTACAAGATCTTGTTATACTAAGCTTTGTGAGTGCAATGCTTATGAAATCTCTCTAAAACTTGAAAAGAGTGTGAGAACCCCGAC
>NW_015685295.1:0-213 GCF_001515625.1 Sinocyclocheilus rhinocerous
GTCTTTTCACCTGCCAACAGTGTGGAACAAGTTTCACTCAAAAAGCAAGCTTTAACAGACACCTGAGAATTCACAATGTAGTGCAGCCTTACACATGCTCTCAGTGTGGAAAGAGTTTTGATCGACATGAAAACCTTAAAGTCCATATGAGAACTCATAGAGAGAAACCCTACACATGTTCTGAGTGTGGAAAGAGTTTCCGTCAAAAACGGC
>NW_015685296.1:0-213 GCF_001515625.1 Sinocyclocheilus rhinocerous
CTATCTATTGTTGCTTTCAGTATGGCTATAAGGTCACACAAAATGTCATTTAACTTTTAATAAAGCACATAATCACCTGAGATTATCTACGGTCATGTAGTTTGTATGTTGTTGTTCCAGCCGCAACGTCGCGGAAATAGAAACCGTTTCTAAATTAGACATTTCGCATGTCGCGGCTAGTTAGGACAAAAACTCTGATTAACATGGAAAAGA
>NW_015685297.1:0-213 GCF_001515625.1 Sinocyclocheilus rhinocerous
TAGTGTCGTTACCGACGCAGTGTGAGTTCCCTCGAGGGGGAACAAGGATAATTATTGGAAAACTGCACTGAAGAACTTTTTCCATGCTGGATTGGATCACAGGACAACAGAAGGAAGAAAACAACAACAACAACAAAAATAAGGAATTATTTTCAAACCTCACTGGAAAGTATCATCTGGAAAAAAATAATAATAATTCAAAGGAGAATTCAA
>NW_015685298.1:0-213 GCF_001515625.1 Sinocyclocheilus rhinocerous
TAGCTATCGGTATCGGTAAAATCCACTATCGGTCGACCTCTAATGGATTAACTTAAAATGTATATAATAATTGTAAATAATTTAATTGTCTCTATATTGTAGAAGTTGTTAAGAAAACTGCAACTATTTTCATGAAACTATAACACTATAACCTTTTACAGGCACACTGTCCTGGGCTGTGTCCGAAATCGCCCCCTATACCCTCATTCACTA
>NW_015685299.1:0-213 GCF_001515625.1 Sinocyclocheilus rhinocerous
ACACGTAAAAGCTGATCTGATGAGCAGAACTAAATATAATTTCGCGAATTTGCATTTATTCATTTTCACATTTAATGTTAATCGCGACAGCCATAATATATTTAATTTAAATTTATCTTGATTTAGTGTGCCTTTTTTATTTTATTTTATTAATGTTGTGATGGCATTATTGCCACCCGTTAATTTCCGACCCTGTTCTCAACCTTATCTACA
>NW_015685300.1:0-212 GCF_001515625.1 Sinocyclocheilus rhinocerous
TGTGTCAAAGCAGCTTTACAGTGTTAAACAGGTGTTTAAAAAAAACAAAAAAAAAACAATCATGTCCATTTAACACTCGTTTCGTGTTTTCCAAATGCGCACAACACGGCTGCGAATATGTTCATTAGCATGTTTTTGCTGTTTCTGAAGAACACTCTTTAGATAGATAGATAGATAGATAGATAGATAGATAGATGAAACAGGAAAATGTG
>NW_015685301.1:0-213 GCF_001515625.1 Sinocyclocheilus rhinocerous
CCACACCTTTAACAGGGACTACAGCCATGTGTGTGTTAGCGCCAGTGAGAGCAAGGTGAAGATGCTATTTAAAATATTTTACACTATTTTACACTTTTTCCTTCTGTCAGCTATCATATGATACAGTAAGACGATTTTAAGAGGTCAGACCACTAAGAATATACTGCCTTAAAGGGATAGTTCACCCAAAAATGAAAATTAGCCCATTAATTA
>NW_015685302.1:0-213 GCF_001515625.1 Sinocyclocheilus rhinocerous
AACCTTTAACCCTAAAAATGACCTAATTATGACCAAATAATGCAGTAAAAGGAATAAATGTTGATGGTGTTTTAAAGCCACTAGTATTCATTTCAGTTGTAAAATTTTGCTAATTTCATGTATAGGTCCATTTTCTTTTGTTTTTAAATGTAGGTAGAGGCATGCTTTTCTTAGTAGCCCAGGTTGTATTTTTATGTCTGTTTTAATATCCAC
>NW_015685303.1:0-213 GCF_001515625.1 Sinocyclocheilus rhinocerous
CATACTAGAATTCACAGCATTACCCCGTGGTGACACAGACCCCGGTTGCTCAGTAGATCTACGAAAATCCAATACACAATTTCGGGCAATATGGCCTGGTTGGTTACAACGTCTACAAATAATAGGGTTAACTCGCCTAGACTGATTAAAAGCATGCTGAGACTGCAATTGCTGCAGGCCTTGAGTGAGCTGGTTAAGTTGCTCTTGTTGGGC
>NW_015685304.1:0-213 GCF_001515625.1 Sinocyclocheilus rhinocerous
TCAAAGATATACAGCGAAAGTATAAATAATAGTATGGTAAAGAATTCAATTTTGGTAAATGGAAAAAATACATATTTGTATGGGTGTACTGTAAAAATATCATTAAAAGTAAATAACGGAATATGGGAGCTGCATGAATCTTTTGAAGTTTGCAGCCTGCGTTTACTGCTAAAAGTTAAATACCTGATGTGCATTTGATTAAGATCTCAGCAG
>NW_015685305.1:0-213 GCF_001515625.1 Sinocyclocheilus rhinocerous
TCAATTTAAAGCATTCTTTCTGAATTGAAATTATTACAAAATATTATGAAAATTATTAATTTCTTAAAAAAAAAAAACTTTGAACAGTCGCTCTTTGTGAAGCGAGAAGGTTCTCACAGTCCCTCAAGCTTGTGCTTCAGTCCCAGCATTTACAATTACTTGGGTTCGTTGGGAGGATAACGCTAATACCGCTAATGCTTTCAAAGCAGGAGG
>NW_015685306.1:0-213 GCF_001515625.1 Sinocyclocheilus rhinocerous
TCAACTTAAAAACATAAGTTCATTTACTGCTTTAAATTAGTCAAACTGGCTGCAAAAATCATTTAAATTCATTTTAACTATATTAAACCGATTAAAAACAAATCACATCTTGTATAACAAAACATGTTGCCACGATTACTGATCATACCTTTATATATATTTGTGTGTGCATTTTTATGAGGACATAAATTTGTATAATTACACGGGTATGAC
>NW_015685307.1:0-213 GCF_001515625.1 Sinocyclocheilus rhinocerous
CTCAACCACAGCCAAACAGCTTCCCATGTTGGCATCCTGTGGGGGATAGAGTGGGTCATGGGTTCAAGCCTGGTGCACATTGTATGATTTAAGGCACAATTTTGCTGTGTGAGCCAAATTTCAGGACTTTTGCAGTTTAGAGGAGGGGGTTCAAACTGGGTTGTCTCAGGGGGCTGCAAAGTGATGCAGTTTTTGAGATTTGAATTTCAAATG
>NW_015685308.1:0-213 GCF_001515625.1 Sinocyclocheilus rhinocerous
ATGCCAAATCAGATAGCGAGTATAAAAGACAGTTCACCCGAAAAAGAAAATTCTGACATCATTTGTTCACCCTCATGTTGTTCAACCTGTATGAGTTGCTTAAGAAAAGATAAAATTTTGAAGAATGCAAATAACCAAACAGTTGCTACTGTATGGAAAAATACTATGGACGTCAACGGGTACCACAAACCCACATTCTTCACAACATCTCTT
>NW_015685309.1:0-213 GCF_001515625.1 Sinocyclocheilus rhinocerous
TCACTTTGGTGCTAAAAGAGACTCTGGACAAAATCAGTGAACCTGCTTTTTAAAGACGGTAATGTCATTTGTGAATCATAACCATCAGCATTACATATTGTGCTTTGACCCTTTTTTTACCACAACAAATGTGTTGAGAAACACAATGGCTAAAACAGCCAAATAACAATAATGTTAAAAAATCAAGGTTCAAGATCCCAACTAAAGCAAACA
>NW_015685310.1:0-213 GCF_001515625.1 Sinocyclocheilus rhinocerous
CACGTCATTAGAAATGCACTGTGTAGCTACTTTGCTACAATATGTAGAATATTGTTAGACGTACCTGGAAAGCATAATGCATTGTTTACTTCTGTTTATTCTATTGTACAAAGTCTTCAGAGTTTCTTCAGGATGCACAAGCAGAGAAATACTCTGGCTTCACACCACAGCGTGCAAAGCAATGGTTCTTATACTTCCCATCACATTCAGCAA
>NW_015685311.1:0-213 GCF_001515625.1 Sinocyclocheilus rhinocerous
AGGTTGTCATGGCAACCAGATACACTGCACGCAAATTATTATTTAGCCACCGTTTGCCACACTAAACTTACTAATAAACACGTTGAAAATAATACACAATAAAAATGTCTGTCAAAACAATCTCAAAGGAGGCTTTTATTAAGCAAATTGAGTGAATTACTCATCCATTGTTTAAAAAAATACTTTAGCTGGGTTTCCACAGGCAGGGTCACA
>NW_015685312.1:0-213 GCF_001515625.1 Sinocyclocheilus rhinocerous
CTCGTTTCAAAAGCACTGCATTGTGGGATACAGTATTCTGCACAGTATGCTCCGTTGCAATGTGAATTTAGTAGATCATCCATGCAGCTGTGCACAGTATATCCATGTAATATCCTGCAGAAATACTGACAGTACTACTGCATGGAAGTATGCTACTCCAAACCTCTAAACCTTAAAGGGATAGTTCACCCAAAAATGAAAATGTGATGTTTA
>NW_015685313.1:0-213 GCF_001515625.1 Sinocyclocheilus rhinocerous
GTCAGTATGCATTTCTTTTCTAACAACTCAGGGGTCATTTTATATTAGCGAAACATTCAAATAAAGTAAACTGTGTGAACGCGTTATCGTCTTTTGTTCATTTAACCTGATGATGTTTGTGGTCACATTTTCATTCACCGATCCTTCATGTCGGATACGAGTCACGAATGACCAATATTGAGTAGCCTACACATAAACGCGGATATGTTCTAC
>NW_015685314.1:0-213 GCF_001515625.1 Sinocyclocheilus rhinocerous
ACGTAATTCATCTATATTTCATAAACAAAATTAAAATCCTAGACAGTTGTACCCTTTATTTTTTGTGCCCTTTATACAGTATCATAAAAACTAGTTAAAAGACGTTAAAAATAATCATGTTTAGTTGGCCTTCTTGGGTACACTTCCCATCTTGGTGCGAATATTCTGGAGCAGGAAGTATCCAACTGTGGTCACAGTACAGGTTATTTCTGC
>NW_015685315.1:0-213 GCF_001515625.1 Sinocyclocheilus rhinocerous
CATTTCTGCAATTAAGGATGATTGCTGCATAGTATGTGTGTTTCCGTCGGACCCTGACTTTTTTACGACCCTCAGGCCAGGCTTCGGGACAATTTTCACGTCATAGTTCAGACGCGGCCGGGCATCGGGCTTGTTTTAGGATTCTCCTTTTTTTATATTTTAGACATGCATCAATTAGTGATGAAAAAAATAATAATTTGCCGCGCTGGTGGA
>NW_015685316.1:0-213 GCF_001515625.1 Sinocyclocheilus rhinocerous
CTTGTCTACACATTAAGAGATTATGAGTCCAGACATGTCAGGTCAATCACTCTATATCAGCCACTGTCATGTTGGTTTGATCAAAACACATCCTAATGTTAATTAAGTAATGCTAATAGCAACAATCAAATACAATTGAAAGCTAAATGCTATAAAAAACCAAATCACAGTTTATCATCACAGCACCACACACTTACCGTCGTGATTGGCATT
>NW_015685317.1:0-213 GCF_001515625.1 Sinocyclocheilus rhinocerous
TCCAGAGATCAGCTGCTGTCAGACCCACATATTTCCTGAGTTTAACGCACCCATAATTAGAATGATTTTTCAAAAAGCTGCACATGGGAGAAAGGCTTCATGTCATACTCTTATGCAATACGTTTGATATGGGAGTTGTATGATATAGAATAGGAGAATGTTTACACAAAACTAGTTTTATCTCCCAAGTCTGACTTTTTTCTCTTAATTCCG
>NW_015685318.1:0-213 GCF_001515625.1 Sinocyclocheilus rhinocerous
TCCATAGCCCTTTTTCTTCATCAGAGGAAATCCCAAATTACCTCTCCTCTTGACCCTCTTTTTATCGATGATAAAAACCTTCCTGCCTCCAGACATTGGTTCCAAAATAATCTCAAAGCCATCCTCAACAGATCTGGCATCCCAACTAAACATTTCTCTTCCCATTCCTTCCGCATAGGGGCAGCCACCACAGCAGCTCAGAGGGGACTTTCC
>NW_015685319.1:0-213 GCF_001515625.1 Sinocyclocheilus rhinocerous
TCCCCTCATCAGGGAACTCCCTTAACTGATCTTTAAACCCAGGTCACGAAACTAGGATTGACTCCTTTCGCCAAAAAAATTGTTTTTGTCGTAAATCGTTGAGAAAAGCCATTGCCAACCAAATCGAGGCAACACAAGCTGAAATCGTCAGAAACCGATGGCTAGTCGACACTCCAGCGCGTACAGCTACCCTCACCTACGATCAACACGACA
>NW_015685320.1:0-213 GCF_001515625.1 Sinocyclocheilus rhinocerous
GTGCTCATTATAGAGGTCACTGAAAACATCTAGATAAAATTCAGCATCCCTCAAACATGCATGCTGCATGCATCTGATTGTTCCATGAAGAATGTTAAACATCCATGCAGCTTCACATTTCACAAAAGGTTCATCATCATGGAAAAGGGATTAAAATGTTCTTAACAGTAAGGAAAAAGATGGTTCTTTGAAGAACTGTTCACTGAAAGGCTC
>NW_015685321.1:0-213 GCF_001515625.1 Sinocyclocheilus rhinocerous
TCCTATTATGCATACAAGAGAGCGACTGTCCAAAGATATTGAATTCTTGGAATAAGGGATAACCAAGTATAATTAGCTATGCTATCACATTTATTACAGGGCTACTCAAAGAAATTTGTGAACATAAGTCTTGAAACATCTTAAAGCCTTGACTAAAAAAAATAGTTCATTAAACATACAAAGCAATCGTCATTCAAGACAGACACTGCAACA
>NW_015685322.1:0-213 GCF_001515625.1 Sinocyclocheilus rhinocerous
GCAATCTTTCCAATATAATGAAAATGGATGTGGAGGACTAGAACCATCAGACTTTATAAAGAAATTATAAAGAAAAACTATCATAAGACGCCACATGACTATATTGCGCAATATTTCAATTTTCCTTAAGCCATACAATAGCCGTGCGATCAACACATTAAAATGTACGTTTTTATTGATTGACTATCTCGACATCCGCTCTTTTAGGCGTGC
>NW_015685323.1:0-213 GCF_001515625.1 Sinocyclocheilus rhinocerous
TCCGGTCACTTGGCACGTATGACAGGTTTTAATAAACAGAGATATATCTTTTTTCAACAGCGGCCAATAAAAATGCTGCAAAACTCGGTCATATGTCTTTTTTACACCTAAGTGCCCGGCTATAATCGCCGTGAGCCAATCGGAGTACAACATCTCTGAATTTCTCAAGTACAACAACTTGAACAAGTGACTCACCACCGCAATCTTCTCTTT
>NW_015685324.1:0-213 GCF_001515625.1 Sinocyclocheilus rhinocerous
TCACTGTCCCCTTTTTCACTGGTTGTTAGAGACAGACGCTCGTTTATGACTTACATTGAGGGCGTACACTATTAACACACAGTCCCTGTTCCAAAATCAGTTGTTAACATTATAAGTCAATATTATCATGCCCTTAAGTAACGCATTTACCACAATAGTTGCATCAGTTAATGTACACTCTAAAAAATGCTGGGTTGTTTCAACCCAACTTTG
>NW_015685325.1:0-213 GCF_001515625.1 Sinocyclocheilus rhinocerous
AGCATATGCATAATGTGTAGAAAAAGATCAACATCATCTTTATTTCACTTCCTTCATGATTAATTTCCATTCAGAAAAATTCTCATTAATAATAAAGTAATCTAATAATTATATTTATAATTAGGGCTTCATATTTATATTTTAAATGTTAATTTATCTATGGTCCCATTTTTTTTTTTAAATGTCCAAGATGATCGATGTGAGATAATATCC
>NW_015685326.1:0-213 GCF_001515625.1 Sinocyclocheilus rhinocerous
TCCGGGAGTAAGTTCACTCAACTCAGAGTATGTTCCTGGTTAAGATTCAAGACATTCTCAACAGAACTACGAATCGACGAGTCACTATGGAAACGGACGCTAAAAAAAAGCGCACCATGCTGTTTCTTTCTTTTGTTCAGTGGTCGTTTTACATGCTTAGTGCATATAGCCACCTAATTGATGGTTGTGCAATCATTTTTATTTTTTTTCCCG
>NW_015685327.1:0-213 GCF_001515625.1 Sinocyclocheilus rhinocerous
AATGATCGGTCTGTGGAAGAAAATGAAATAAATGCTTTTAAGTCTAATTTTCTGCATTCATCTTGAATTTATCTAAGTAGATCCTCTCTGCAATGTAAAAACAAATGTAAGTAATGGCAGTTTTGTCACAAACATGGCACTTGAAACAAACACAATCTAAAGCATGCTATTTCCACTGCACAGCAGTCATCAACTGGTATTCTAAAATAATAA
>NW_015685328.1:0-213 GCF_001515625.1 Sinocyclocheilus rhinocerous
TCTAGCAAGCCCATGACAGTGAATTTAATAATATGAATATGCAACTGTGGACCACGTCGGGTTTGGTTAAATGTGCCTACAAAAACACTCAGCCAGCATGTAAATAAATAAAATAAAACATGTAAATAAATAAAATAAAAAATAGACAGTAAGGCAATTCATTAAAGTTTGCAACAGAGTGTTTTTTAGTGCATGCCCCAATGACACAGTATG
>NW_015685329.1:0-213 GCF_001515625.1 Sinocyclocheilus rhinocerous
TCCTGTGTCAACTGTGCAGCGTGCAGCTCACTTATAGTGCAGACGTGATGTGGTGATTTGAAGACATTTACGTATTTTGAGAGAGAGCGCGCGCGGTGATTCACTCACACTATTTGTGAAATTACGTCTCACACAAGGTTTTTAAATTACTTTATAAGTTATTTAATTAAGAAATACGAAGGTGAGTACCTCACCTTCAGCATTATAATTATT
>NW_015685330.1:0-213 GCF_001515625.1 Sinocyclocheilus rhinocerous
TCTACTGATTATTTTGACAAGTGAGTAATCTGATATTTTTTAGTATAGATGGCAATATCTGAAACAAGGGAGAGGAACTGATCAGAGATTGATCAGAGATGTATAAGAAGAAGGGAGACAGATGGAATCAAATACAGCATTTTTACATTACATCATGCCATGTTAAATTGTATATAGAGGCATTACCATGGTAGAGACTGCACATTACTATAA
>NW_015685331.1:0-213 GCF_001515625.1 Sinocyclocheilus rhinocerous
TCTCCTTCTTAAGCCATTTCAGAGCAAATAGATAAATAATAAAATACAAATTATACATTGTTAAAAGGCAAAAAAATAGCATCCATTTGTAAATGTATTTATTCAGAAAAAGGCCTATTTCTAGGTTTGTTTAGACTGTTGGTTTGGAGTAAAAGAAAAATAAGCTAGGAGCTATATCAGACTGTGTAAAAGGAGCAGCTTGTTTTGCCCAGA
>NW_015685332.1:0-213 GCF_001515625.1 Sinocyclocheilus rhinocerous
ATCTATCTATCCCTCCGTCTATCATCTGTCCATCCATCTGTCTATAATCTATCTATCCCTCCATCTATCATCTATCTATCCTTCTGTCTATCATCTATCTATCCCTCCATCTATCATCTATCTGTCCCTCTGTCTATCATCTGTCTATCCATCTGTTTATCATCTATCTATCCCTCCATCTATCAGCTGTCCATCCATCTGTCTATCATCTAT
>NW_015685333.1:0-213 GCF_001515625.1 Sinocyclocheilus rhinocerous
GAATCGGTTCTCTGACCTGTTGGTGAATGTTAATTTGGATGAAACTCTTCCTCTCTTCCTTGGTTCTCTTCCTCTTCGGACTACTGGTATGTAATCAGTTTTTTTTTTATTATTTTTATTTAATTAAGGTTGGTTGTCTTTTAATTTTATGGTAAAACTAATGTGTCTTAGTGCATAATTGACAATTATTTACAAAATAGTGAATATGTATAA
>NW_015685334.1:0-213 GCF_001515625.1 Sinocyclocheilus rhinocerous
TCATTTCTTGGTCCTGGTTAGATAGATGTGTTTCTCCAGCTCTTCAGGTAAAGGCACCACAGCTGGTGCTGGAGAAAGAAAGAGTCAATCTGACCTGTGAAACCACATGCAGTCTGACAGACGCATTCATCTGGTACAAAAATGGACAGGCTTTAAAGATCCACAGCGAAACACTCCAGCTTCAGTCAGAGCGCAGTGATTCTGGCCGTTACA
>NW_015685335.1:0-213 GCF_001515625.1 Sinocyclocheilus rhinocerous
AATAATTGTATTTTTGTTATTTCTGTTGTGTTTACTGTATTGACTTTGTTATGAATATTTAGAGAGAATGAAATAAAATTTGTGTACACTTCATTAGGCTGACAATTCGAAACTTAAAGGGGTCATATGATGCAATTTCAAGTTTTCCTTCCTCTTTGGAGTGTTACGAGCTGTTCGTGATTAGATAAGATCCCTAAAGTTGCAAAGACTAAA
>NW_015685336.1:0-213 GCF_001515625.1 Sinocyclocheilus rhinocerous
TGGTTGCTCTCTCCCAGCCTATTGCTGTCCATGCTCTCAATGGTCCATCTCTTCCTTCCATCACTCACACTACAGGTCCAGTAAGACTCCTCCCTTCTGGTAATCACACTGAGATCATTCATTTTCTTTTAACTGACACGCCTGTTACTCCTGTAGTCCTTGGGCATTCCTGGCTTGTGCTTCATAACCCTTATATAAATTGGAGTAAGAATT
>NW_015685337.1:0-213 GCF_001515625.1 Sinocyclocheilus rhinocerous
TCTTGCAGTGAAATGATCCCTGTGTTGCGAGTCTCGTCCTAGCAGTTGTTTGGTAGAGTATTCCAGAGGGAAGACGCTGGTCAGTTCAGCATGATAAAAGTCCACTGCTGAACAAGTTCCCCCTCTATGCTCAGAAATGTCTCTCTCTTGCTCGCCCTCTCTCACTCAGAGTAGTGCCAGAGGCTGTCAGTGAGTTAAGAGGAGCGTTTGTAA
>NW_015685338.1:0-213 GCF_001515625.1 Sinocyclocheilus rhinocerous
TCTTGTGAAGTCATTCAGTAAGTTGTGTGATGAACAGATCAAAATTATAACCTAGAGCCAAAAAGCCGACAGGCTGTTTTTGTTGTCCGTACGACTTTTCTAGTCCATTTCAAAGTTTATTAGATGTAGGGGAACAGTGTCTTAAATTTCAGTCTGTTTCTCACTCAGAGCTATTATATGGCTTCAGAAGTATTGGAATATGGCACATATTTG
>NW_015685339.1:0-213 GCF_001515625.1 Sinocyclocheilus rhinocerous
CAAATCATACTTCACCCTACTGTTTGGAGGAAAATTCAACCCCTTAAAGGTTCAAATAAACTAAGACAGCCATGGACTCACTATATGTATAAGCAGTTTCGGAAGAAAAATCCATGCTGTCCTCTTCGATTCACATACCAGCATGTACGATCTGTAGGGAGCAGAAAACATCTTTGTGCTTATCTTTCTGTACGTGCTAGATGTGTTTTTCCA
>NW_015685340.1:0-213 GCF_001515625.1 Sinocyclocheilus rhinocerous
AGCATTCAAAGCTTTTAGTTCGTCACTTCCGCAAAAATGGCTCAATGATTTTTTTGACGTAACATCGTACATGGTAGCATGGTTTCACGTTGTGTCATGCAAACCGTGGCAGCGCGCACAGTCTGACTTTGGCTCCGGTCCAGAGATGCAATCGCACGGAGCGGATCGTATGCGCGAGTCGGCATATATTAAACACTTTTAAAACTACACAGC
>NW_015685341.1:0-213 GCF_001515625.1 Sinocyclocheilus rhinocerous
ACATTTGTCAGTCATGGTCCATACATATAAACTACATCTGAGGAAAGTGAAATGGAAATGAATGGGGACTGATGTTTATTTCCCTTTAATTCGGCCAATTTAGAAGATTACACTTAAATACATCTGAAAATCTGTGAGCCAAAATGCTTATTTTCTGCTGACATCTGTAGCATTTAAATAAAGTTTAAAGGAATAGTTCACCCAAAAAAGAAA
>NW_015685342.1:0-213 GCF_001515625.1 Sinocyclocheilus rhinocerous
TCTGTTGTAATAGTTTCACTTTCAACAAACATATCGACCTGGTTATATATTGACCAAATAGAGCGTAAAACAATGTGTGAAACAGGTGAAGCAGTTTCTTCATTTCTGAATATATCCACATTTATTCCAAATACAAACACAAAAGTGTGTTTACAGTAATGCTCTAACTTTAACTGTGCTGAGACAGATGACAACAACTTGTCTTGAAATAGT
>NW_015685343.1:0-213 GCF_001515625.1 Sinocyclocheilus rhinocerous
TCTGGAACCATCATGCATAATTATACATAATCACTGAACAAGGAATACCTTGCACCACAGAAATCCCACGCCACCTAAAACATGTCATTCATCATAATAATAGCTACACTAACTAACCAATTTAGGCCGATAAAGAACGAGCCAAAGGTCCAGCGTGTGCATTAAACTTTAAGTGGAAGATTTTGAGCTTTGTGCAAGCCAATGTAGAGACCC
>NW_015685344.1:0-213 GCF_001515625.1 Sinocyclocheilus rhinocerous
TCTGGATCTTTGCCCTTCTTAGGTAGGACTGTGATTACCGCTTCAATAAAAACAACTGAGGTAGTCGTCCCACCTCCAGAGCCTGGGAGAACATTCTAAGCATATAGGGTCCCAAATAGATTGTTAAATGTTTTATATACCTCACAAGGGATTCAGTCAGGGCCGGGGGATTTACCTCCTTTAAGTGACTTTATGGTGTTCTTTAATTCATCT
>NW_015685345.1:0-213 GCF_001515625.1 Sinocyclocheilus rhinocerous
AAAGGAAAACTTGAAATCGCATCATATGACCCCTTTAAGTCTTTTTTTCTGGCATCATTACATTTTTATATCATGGCAATAAAGTAGCCCCTTCTAATTATTAATGCTCATTATGAATTTTTTTTTTATATATAAATATATAATTTTCTGTTTTTTTCTACATAAATCTATCTCTATCTATCTATCTATCTATCTATATATATATATATATAT
>NW_015685346.1:0-213 GCF_001515625.1 Sinocyclocheilus rhinocerous
TCTGTTTTCAACAAAAATATTACCGAAAAAAGTGTCTCTGAGCAGCACACAGAGGTGATTAGTTTCTGAATTAATCTGTGTTTTGAATGAATCGGGTGAACCATGATTCAATGACCCATTCATACAGAGAGCCGTTTACTTCATTCCTGAATGAATCAGCTGTTCGAATGAATGGAATGAATGAATGACTCAATGATTTACACATTAAGACAT
>NW_015685347.1:0-213 GCF_001515625.1 Sinocyclocheilus rhinocerous
TCGTAATCATACACATATTTCGGGTATTACAATTGGCTCCTCAGAGCACCGCAATTCATTGTACGCAGATGATATAATTATATTCTCTTCCAATCTAAAACAGTCTATCCCCAGCATTGCTAAATTTGATTGAAATGTTTGGAGAATTCTCAGGATATAAAATTAATCATTCTAAATCTGTGTTGCTGTTCCTCCATAAGGCAGAAAGGCTTC
>NW_015685348.1:0-213 GCF_001515625.1 Sinocyclocheilus rhinocerous
CATAGAAATCCCCATCACTTTTCCAGAAGACATGGTAGGATCTGAGATTGAAATTTCCACGATTGCACTAATCGTTCCTGATTTCAACTCTTGAAAACAGTCTCAAGTCTTGATCGGGACTAACACTCTCGATTCTTTGTATGCTGAATGTTCTGAATCGAATGGCCTTGAACCCTATTCTCTGCGATATGGATACAATGCCGTGCTAAAAAC
>NW_015685349.1:0-213 GCF_001515625.1 Sinocyclocheilus rhinocerous
TCTGCATTTAACCCATCCAAGTGCACATACACAGTAGTGAACACATACCTGGAGCAGTGGGCAGCCAAATTGCTGCGGCACCCAGGGAGCAGTTGGTGGTTCAGTGCCTTGCTCAAGGGTCATACCTCAGTCATGGTATTGAGGGTGGAAGAGAGCGCTGGTATTCATGGGGGAGCCCCCACCAACAATTCCTGCCGGACCCGAGAGTCGAAC
>NW_015685350.1:0-213 GCF_001515625.1 Sinocyclocheilus rhinocerous
TTAAAAACAATTGCCTTGTGACAGAACTTCTCTTTACATTTAAAGGCTTCAATTTCTCAGTAGCCTACAGATGAAGGAAGCTTTAATGAAACAAAAAGTGTCAATCACCTCAGTGGCCAGACCTTGGCAGTATAAAAACAGAGTTGCTGAAATCTCATTATTCATAATATCATCCGTCAGACATTTGAGAGATTATACAAGATCAAAAACAAA
>NW_015685351.1:0-213 GCF_001515625.1 Sinocyclocheilus rhinocerous
CAAAGTAACTGTAAGGTTTTAAGACAAAAGTCCAATTACACAAATGTCACAAATCTGAATTTTAAAATTTGTGAATTTTTGTCTCTACACTAAAACTCAAATGTTACAGCAGTTTCGTAAACAAGTGAAGTCAAAACCAAGCTGACATACAGAATACTAAAGTCAGATATGAAATAGTAGATTTTAGCTTAAAACTTGAACTGTGTTGTCAGG
>NW_015685352.1:0-213 GCF_001515625.1 Sinocyclocheilus rhinocerous
ATCCAATTCGGCAGACGAGACATAGAAAGAGATTGAAAAAAAAAAAGTATTTTCCTAAACAAGTATTTTCATCTTGTTTTCCAATAAAAATGTCAAAATTTACTTAATAAAATGAATTATTTTTAAAAGTTTAGTTTTCTTATCCTATTAAAAATAATAATTTGACCCAAATGTAGTCTAATAAGTTAACAAGTTAAAGAGATAGTCCACCCA
>NW_015685353.1:0-213 GCF_001515625.1 Sinocyclocheilus rhinocerous
TCAACATTGGCTACCAGAAATCGCTTACCCCACCTTTAAGGTCCAATTCTCACTACATTAACTATTAACTACAATGTTTGCCTCAATGAACTTC
The DNA here is from genome assembly GCF_001515625.1 of Sinocyclocheilus rhinocerous. Taxonomy (NCBI): domain Eukaryota; kingdom Metazoa; phylum Chordata; class Actinopteri; order Cypriniformes; family Cyprinidae; genus Sinocyclocheilus; species Sinocyclocheilus rhinocerous. The sequence continues at coordinate 95 of NW_015685353.1, forward strand.
TAATTTGGATCTAATTTTGCAATTGTTAAGTTTAGGTATGGGGTAGGATTAAGAATCTAAAATATGGTCATGCGTAATAAGGCATTAATATGTGCTTTATAAGTACTAATAAACAGCCA
>NW_015685354.1:0-213 GCF_001515625.1 Sinocyclocheilus rhinocerous
CATGTCTGTGAGGCATGCATTCGCTTAGTTTCGGTTCATTTTTGGAAGAGCTCGATTTCAAGACGAGACGGCTAAAAGCGCGTTATTATCTTTATTGTGAGGGCACGCAAATAAAATTAACTCTTTACAGTTACGAATAATGTATTACTCTTTAACATTTAAAAGAAAAAAAAGCAAGTGATCCAAATGTTTTTTCTAAATTAACTTAATAAA
>NW_015685355.1:0-213 GCF_001515625.1 Sinocyclocheilus rhinocerous
TTAAATTTGACAGTTGGGAGTGGCAGCAGCTTTCCCTCGAGTGGGCGTGGTTTCAGCGCGGCCAGCGTTTATGAGCAGAGAATATTGCTTATTTTTCCAAGATTTTGCTAACTTTTTTTTTTACTTATTTCTTTCTTTATCATTTAAATTTGGCTGGGTGGTTAATAACACATTTTTTCTGTGGTGTGACAAACTCAGAACACATTTTTAGGC
>NW_015685356.1:0-213 GCF_001515625.1 Sinocyclocheilus rhinocerous
AAAAATATGGTAAATCTGTGGACTTTTTACATGATCACGATCATCGGGCGATACCGGGTTGGTTGATTTGTTGTGCTGTAATCAGCCATGTCTAAAAGATGAAGACCCATGTCACAACATGATTAAAAACGGTTTGTTTTATTTATTTATTTCAAAACGCAACAGGTCTATACAGTAGAAGTTAGCTTAGGCTAATGTCAATGGTAGGCTAGC
>NW_015685357.1:0-213 GCF_001515625.1 Sinocyclocheilus rhinocerous
TTACTGCATTTTGATGCATTTGAAGAGACTTTCAAAAAAAAAGTTGAACAACCCAAAAACTTTTGAACGGTATTGTACAGGAAAATAAAACTGTTTCAACTAGTGATTTAGTTAAGGAAAGGTACATCAAAAATATACTGTGATGTAATATGCATATTTTGTTGGAGCATTTAATATTAAAGCCTGTTAAAATATAAATACAAGTATAAAGTA
>NW_015685358.1:0-213 GCF_001515625.1 Sinocyclocheilus rhinocerous
TTTGCGGCAAGCTTAAGGCTATTGCGTGCATTTGAACGCAGAACTCTTTAGCTGCGCTAACTGCACGCTCGCTGCTGCTGGCGGGACACTAAACACCGTCGAGCCACTCTTAACAGTCGCGGCAGCACGGTCTCGTGTTGTTTCCACCAGCGAGGCAAAAAAAAAATGTTCATCACTAATTGATGAATGTCTAAAATATAAAAATAAGGAGAA
>NW_015685359.1:0-213 GCF_001515625.1 Sinocyclocheilus rhinocerous
TTATAGTGTCAAATTTTTTTGTATATATATATATATATATTCGTTTAAACATGTATATTATTAAAATTATACATAATTTAAAAAAATATATATAAATAAATAAAATTGTGGGGACCAGCCTGCGGTCCCACGAGGGAAACAGTATATAAAAAAATATTAAATGATGTTTATCTGAAAGTGTTTACAGGTTTATGGTTAGGGATAGAAAATATC
>NW_015685360.1:0-213 GCF_001515625.1 Sinocyclocheilus rhinocerous
TTAATCAGAAACACAGTCTAAATGTTATTTGTGTAGGCTATTTTTAATTTAATTAGAAGTAGGCCATCAGCGCCCCCTACAGATTAAAACACCTTACCGAACGGGCGTTAGGACCCGGTGCTGCCGCTGCACGTGCTATTACGGTTTACTCTATCACACACCGAACGAGTCATTCTGTACGTGCTTTCACAGATTAAATGCAGCGATCCAAAC
>NW_015685361.1:0-213 GCF_001515625.1 Sinocyclocheilus rhinocerous
TTACGATTTAAATAAAGTTATAAAATATATATGATATAATCCTGATAGTTATGATAAACTATCCATATATCCGTGGATAGGGGATATATATATCTGCTAAAATTACAAAAATATTTAATGGAATATATGAACAGTTCATTTGCAAAAACCAATAACTCCATTTAAATGTTTTTCAGAAATCACATTTTTTTATTGCGCATTCCAAGTAATATC
>NW_015685362.1:0-213 GCF_001515625.1 Sinocyclocheilus rhinocerous
TTCACTTGCACTGTGCCATCAGGGTCTCTTTAATAAAAATCTCATTGTATCATTATAAGCCTCTGTGAGCTTGCTATCCTATCATTGGACCACAAATGTGCAGTCTAAAGCGGTGTACAACATGTTTTAAACAAGGACATCTTCACTTAATCTGAGCATGTGCTAAATTTGTGTAAAAATATGTTAGCTTGTATCTACAGCCCTCATCATCTG
>NW_015685363.1:0-213 GCF_001515625.1 Sinocyclocheilus rhinocerous
ATAATCAGCAATAGGCTTTCACACAAATAACTTTATTTTTTGAATATTTTAATATGTGTTGACACAAATAACCTATCTGAATTTTTCATTGATACAACATTGCACTGAGTTGGTAGAAAAGAAATGCGCAGAGACCTTATTGCTTGATGACGTCAGGAATCGATGAAACGGCTTTTTGAACCGGTTCAATGAGCCGATCTGTCTGAAAAGAAC
>NW_015685364.1:0-213 GCF_001515625.1 Sinocyclocheilus rhinocerous
TTGCTTCCTAGTGTGGTTGTCTAATAAACTTGGCATTGTGTATCACGAATACTGTTGGCGTTTTGATGAATTGCTTTGTTCCTCTTTTGTGAGTTGTTTTGGAGTGTCTGCTACATGTATAAATGTAGTTTGAAGAAGTCAAATATTTCAAGATTTCATTACAATTGATTCTCTTCTCCAGGCTTGCGGCAGGTAAAGGTGAGATGTCCCGTC
>NW_015685365.1:0-213 GCF_001515625.1 Sinocyclocheilus rhinocerous
GAAACAGGAAATTGAGACCATGCAGATACTGGAAGTTACAGAACCATCATCCAGCGAGTGGAATAATCCCATCGTCCTGGTTCCAAAGAAGGATGGAACACTTTGATTCTGCTTGGACTTCAGAAAACTCAATGCAGAGAGTAAATTTTACCCATACCCCATGCCCAAAGTAGACGAGTTAATAGAAAAACTTGGTAGTGCAAAGTTCCTCAC
>NW_015685366.1:0-213 GCF_001515625.1 Sinocyclocheilus rhinocerous
TAATTAGAACAGAAACCTAACATGGCTGTTCAGACAGATGCTAACAGTATCACTTTCATGCCAATTTCTCCATGGTAACAGAGCCATGTGACACAGTTATTCCACCGGCTGTCAGTGAAGCGGAGCCAGCGGGTGGGCTTAGAGAATGTCCAAAGGTCTCACGTTCACTCAGTCATGACACTGACTTCAGGTCAGGTGATCTCCTGCCTTTAC
>NW_015685367.1:0-213 GCF_001515625.1 Sinocyclocheilus rhinocerous
TTTACTGTATTTTTGATCAAATAAATGCAGCTCTATTGAGCAGAAGAGACATTTGTCGGGACTCATGTGTAAAACTGCTGAAATTAAACATGAATCAAAATGAAAGTATTTGCTAACTGACTCATATTAATGTGAGTGTCACTTCGAAGCAGAATAACGGCACGGACATCTGATCCGATCTGTCAGACACGTCTAATTGTAAAGACCTGCAGG
>NW_015685368.1:0-213 GCF_001515625.1 Sinocyclocheilus rhinocerous
CAGAATGTACGCGCGTTGTTCACCCGCCTATAGGCGCATATTACTTACGCGCTCTTTAATTAACAAAAAAATAAATATTGCGGCATTGACTTCAGACCAGGTTTCAGTTGGTCAAAGGTGCAGTCTACTTCAGTTGCCTCAAAATAGCAATGCGCCAGCAATGCACCTGAACACACACTCTTAAAAATAAAGGTGCTTCACGATGCCATAGAA
>NW_015685369.1:0-213 GCF_001515625.1 Sinocyclocheilus rhinocerous
TTCTAAGTTTATATTTCACAATTCTATTTATTTATATGTATATTTCCGACACGGAATAAAAAATCTAATTGAGACTTTTTTCTTGCAGTTGCCAGTTTTCATCTCACAATTTGGAATTTTCTTCTCGGAATTGCACTTTTGGTTTTTTTTGCAATTGCAAGTTTAAATCTCTCAATTCTGAGAAAAAAGTAAGATTTGTGAGATATATACTCA
>NW_015685370.1:0-213 GCF_001515625.1 Sinocyclocheilus rhinocerous
TTCGCGTTTGTAGATATTTAGGAAATACAGTACATAGGTCTGTCGCGGTTTACACAGTCTATCAAAGCAAACACCAGCTAACTAAATATAACGAAGCCTATGAAATAGAATTAAGAGCTTTCAGCAAAAAGACAGAATATCACAAGCCAAAAAATCAGGCGATTCTGTCATGATGAAGATTTGTTAACATCACGTGCGTTTTTAAATTTATAT
>NW_015685371.1:0-213 GCF_001515625.1 Sinocyclocheilus rhinocerous
TTATTTATATTTATTTTATACCCTACACTTTGGGGATTTTTTTTTAAATTAATACATTTATTCAGTATAGGTGCATTAAATTGATAAAAAAAAGTGACAGTACACATATAATGTTATTTAAAAATTATTTCGAATAAATGCACAGCCATCAAAAGCTGTATGATCTCTGTATCCATACTCGGAATTAGTGCTCTGCATTTATCCCATCCAAAG
>NW_015685372.1:0-213 GCF_001515625.1 Sinocyclocheilus rhinocerous
TTCCAAACCTGTATGAGTTGCTTTCTTATGTTGAACACAAAATAAAACACCTCTGGCCTTTTGTGTTTGTGTGTTTGTGTGTGGAAAGACTGTACTCAATGTAAAAATACTCAAACAAACCTAAAGACAGCCAAATTAACTAACGCACAAGCACATACAGGTCAATTATGCCTGACCTGGATTAGCTGCGATCAAAGCAGGTTTGGCTCTCTG
>NW_015685373.1:0-213 GCF_001515625.1 Sinocyclocheilus rhinocerous
CACTTCGCTTATATATCTAGACCAGGACAAATAAATCTTCAAATCTGGTCGTAAAAACATAAAAGACCTTTTGGTTTGTTATTTGTACCCTTGGGTCACCCCTGGCCAGAGAAGGGAAAGCATTCTCACAGACCCTGAGGGAGACACACCCCTCATCAGCAGAACAGAATTCTCAAAATATAAGTGACTGCTGTGAAATTGAAACCATTTTAC
>NW_015685374.1:0-213 GCF_001515625.1 Sinocyclocheilus rhinocerous
TTTTAATAATAATTGAAAGTAGTCCAAGTCCACTTAAACTTTTTCAGATAATATGTATTTTTATTACATATTTCTATCCACTACATTAGACTCGTCGTCATGTAAAGCATTCGCTATAAAGATTTACCAATTTCAGCACAATTTAATATCTAGAGTTAATAGTGCATCTAGTATAATATCCTGTGACCTGAGGACAAGGGAAAAGGCTTATGT
>NW_015685375.1:0-213 GCF_001515625.1 Sinocyclocheilus rhinocerous
CAAGATTTATTGACAAAATCAAGAAAAAGACTGATTTTTTTTTTTGCACTTTATAATAAAGTCTCATTAAAGTAAATGCAGTAACTAACAATAAGCAAGATATTGTTACAGTATTTAATATTTGTTAATGTTAAAAATACACCTGTTGCTTGTTAGTCTATATTAGCTCTGATCCATTAAATAATATTAACAGATAAAACCTTTTATTTTAAT
>NW_015685376.1:0-213 GCF_001515625.1 Sinocyclocheilus rhinocerous
TTTATTTCAGTGTGAGTTTGCTTATAATTTATATTTTGAAATGCTTTTATTTCATATTTTCATATTTTATTTTAATTTGTAGTCATTTTGTTCTGCGTTTTCTCTTTTTTTGTCATTTATTTTTAGTTTTTGTTTTCAAAATATTACTATTTATTCAGTTTTAGTTTGTTTTTATTTACAGTTAGTAATTTTAGTTTCAACAAACTTATTTCA
>NW_015685377.1:0-213 GCF_001515625.1 Sinocyclocheilus rhinocerous
CTCCTGCACAGGTTGCTGAACTGAAGACACATAATATATTTACATTTCAAATATATATTCAAAGAATCTTAACTTAATTTTATGTACATTTATATGTTTATTTTTCAAAAAGAAGACTGCTATATATATACTTCAGAGTACTTCACAAATACAAAACCTTAAAGCAGTAAAAAATTGTATACCTTCCTGAAGTTTTAATTCAAGGCGCTTTGC
>NW_015685378.1:0-213 GCF_001515625.1 Sinocyclocheilus rhinocerous
GACCTCGTGCCCAGTCTTGTAGCATTACTAATGTTACCGACGTCTCAGCACAGTCTAATGCTATCCTAAATAAGCCCTCAGATGAGTTGACTGAAGTCAAAGAAAGTCTTCGTAAACAGCAGGCTCAGCTAGATACTATTCTTAAGCATTTAGAGTCCTCTGTTCCTCAAGCTGTTTCAGGATCTTTCTTGCCACCAGCTCCTTCTGTTCCAA
>NW_015685379.1:0-213 GCF_001515625.1 Sinocyclocheilus rhinocerous
TTACATTTTGTGGATTCCTCCAATCTCCCGCACGGCCAAACTCTGTATACGAAACCGTATTCTTATCAGTATTATTTTTTATTTTTTTATTTTCATTTATTTATTTTAAATTGATTAATTATTATTTAAATAATAATAATAATAATAATAATTCATTTTATTTAATGGTGCCTTTCTAAACACCCAAGGTCACCTTACAGCAAGCAAACTAGT
>NW_015685380.1:0-213 GCF_001515625.1 Sinocyclocheilus rhinocerous
CAGTCTGTGTTTGTCAGTTTTTAACGTCGTTGTGCTACGTGTGACTCCTGGATACCCTGTGTTTCCTCATGTGGATCATTAAAGACTGTTCAGTGTGAAATCGCTCGTTTCCTCGCTCCTAACAGTAGGCAACTGTGACAACACTAAGATAATTACAAGAGCCAATAATTAAAATAATTATTAAAATAAAAAGTAAATATTTTCAGAAAATAC
>NW_015685381.1:0-213 GCF_001515625.1 Sinocyclocheilus rhinocerous
TTTCATTTTCATTTGAGCAATTTTGTGTTTTTGTCATTATCAATAGTGTTTTTTAATGTCTATATAATTTATTAATTTTTATTTCAATTTTAGTTTTAGCTATTTTATTACATCAAGTAAATGTACTAAATGTACTAAACTAAATGAAAATGAGAAATATTGCCTTGCAAACCAGCTGAAATACATTTTAAGTTTGATTTTTATTTCATTTCA
>NW_015685382.1:0-213 GCF_001515625.1 Sinocyclocheilus rhinocerous
TTTCAGCAGGAATTGTATGAAATCATAAATCACTCTTCATTTTAGAGAACATTCCAAATGGATTCTATCTCTGCACCTTGAAAGTCATTTTTCGGTTATTTATAGTCGAGGCTGAGGGAGCGAGGGAGGGACTGTGTGAGAGATAGAGAGAAAGAGAGAAAGGGAGAGGGCAGGTCACTTCTCTTACACTCCACCCATTTATGTCACCCATCC
>NW_015685383.1:0-213 GCF_001515625.1 Sinocyclocheilus rhinocerous
GGACTTAAGGTCAAAATAATTAGGAAAAACTGCAACTACAGATTTGACTGCTTCTACGAATTTGTAAAAATATATATAGTTTACTTTTAAGTTACTGAAAGTGACAACATGGATTTTTAGTAGCATTTCGTTTTTTCTCTTCAACCAACAGTGCACCAATAACTCTTAAAAAAAAAAAATGAGGCAGAAATGCATCGTAATTTGATTTGCCAA
>NW_015685384.1:0-213 GCF_001515625.1 Sinocyclocheilus rhinocerous
TTTTACACATTCTAGTACTAAATGGACACATTGAGAATATATCTAGAATTTATTAAAACATTCTTACCCCCAACAAAGTTGAAGCGATTACTAAATTAGACTAGAATTAATTGATAACACAGAACATAAAATAATTTTGCTTACAGAATAGAACAGACCAGAATATAATATAATATAATATAAATGGCAAAAGATAATAGAGTAGAATTACAA
>NW_015685385.1:0-213 GCF_001515625.1 Sinocyclocheilus rhinocerous
CCCCCCCATCCCAGCCTAAAGGGACCCAAAAGCGAACCTTACTTAGGGCCCAATTTATTTTTTCCCAAATTCCGTTTTTTCCATTTAAATTTTTCTAGACTCTGTTTTAATGGTTAAATTAATAAATATGAATCAAAAAACATGTCTAATTAATTGAAATCATGAAATTTACACAATTTAACAGCAATTTATTAAAAGTTTAACAAAAATTAC
>NW_015685386.1:0-213 GCF_001515625.1 Sinocyclocheilus rhinocerous
ACCACTGAGCCACTGGCACTTCCACACTTATTACTCTTTTTTTTTTGCACTTTTGTCTTTTTATTTTTATTCAAAGACTAGTGAAAATAAACTTTTTTTTTTTCTAGCTCAATACAGGATTCGAACCTGAAATCCCAGATCAAGAACTGACGCTCAGACCACTGGGCTACAGGTTCTTCCATGTGAACTTGTCTCTGTTTTGGAGAGAAACTA
>NW_015685387.1:0-213 GCF_001515625.1 Sinocyclocheilus rhinocerous
TTTTCCTTCGGCCCAATCCAGAACAAACTTCTGCACAGAGACTGACTTTCTGATACCAGCAACTCCTTTTGTCAACACAGTTCTGATCTTCTTGTCTTGTTCAGGTGCTTCAAACAAATGTTTGCATTTAACCTGTATCTCCTGTGATTCATGACGCCTGGAAGCAACTTCAATCTGTCTGACCTCATGTTCAGTGTTGACCTGTTCACTACA
>NW_015685388.1:0-213 GCF_001515625.1 Sinocyclocheilus rhinocerous
AGTAATTATTGTGTGGCTGTGATGTTAATATAGTCTAAAATAAAAATAAATAAAAACTTAAAAAATGGTTACTGTACAGTTAATCAGTATTAGGTGCTCTTTTTTAATTCTATGCTCTGTTGTTAAATTCTGTGCAATTTCAGTTAGAGAACCTTTATCATTTCTCTTTAGTTTTTTCAAGAAGTGTGTTGATTCATGCACACACTCTTAAAC
>NW_015685389.1:0-213 GCF_001515625.1 Sinocyclocheilus rhinocerous
TTTTAGCAATCCTATAAGATCACTGCATGTCACACTGTGCGACATAGATCTAATAAACTTGGCTACGACCAAGTTGTATTTTTTATGTGTGCTGAAAAAAGTGGAAGGGATAAGAGCTTGAGGTAAGCAGTTTTATGTTTTAACGCCATGTCACGTCGATTTCATGTTGCATTTTTATTGGTTGGTCAGTAAACGTGGATCGTACCAGCAAAC
>NW_015685390.1:0-213 GCF_001515625.1 Sinocyclocheilus rhinocerous
TAGGTCAGTATAATAATTTATATTATTATAATTATAATTTATTCATTCAACTATGGCTTTTTACAACATAATTTCACTATAAACAAAAGTTAATGTCTTTTTAAAAATATGCATATTATGTTCTGTTATGTGCTAACTAAGCATGTCCTGAAAATATGAACGATAAACAGAAAATGATATCAGAAAAAAAACGTCACAAACAATCAAATGCAA
>NW_015685391.1:0-213 GCF_001515625.1 Sinocyclocheilus rhinocerous
TTTTTATAAATACAGTATGTATTGATACCCATAATGGTGGCACAAGGCAGCAGCCAGTGTCCCCGTGTTGATGTTGAAAGTGTGTTCTGTCAGGGAAAGAGGAACAGTCAAGCTGTGTAGTGTATGCATAAATCATCACATAACATGCTGCAGCAGTTTAATTCCTTAAAAAATGCCTTTACTGATATCGGTAGTGAATCTCCCCTGTGGAGT
>NW_015685392.1:0-213 GCF_001515625.1 Sinocyclocheilus rhinocerous
TTTTAAGTGTGACAAATATGCAAAAAATAAAAAAAAACAGGAAGGTATATGACTTGCTGTTATTACTCTTTGTTCTAAATGAAGAGGTTTGAGGCGATGAATAGAAAACAAAGGGCAAAAGAACACAAAGTCAGTTAGTTTGGTTGATTTTACAGCTGGAAGTCTCAGAGTTTCACCCGTTTTGCCCTGTAAATTGTCAAATGCAGTTCATGC
>NW_015685393.1:0-213 GCF_001515625.1 Sinocyclocheilus rhinocerous
TTTTTACAAGTTGGTATCTCGTAATTACGGGAATTCCGATATGGCATGAACACACCTTTATACCTGGCTTTGGCCATGCCTTCCTACTTATTAAACCGAAACTGCAAAGCCAAGTGATACGCATGAGAACAAATGTGACTTGAGCAGACATTTACCACGGTAAACACATTAAACAGAACAATGTGTCCTAGCAACGACAACCGTGCTAAAATC
>NW_015685394.1:0-213 GCF_001515625.1 Sinocyclocheilus rhinocerous
TTTTTAGCCACAACCCCCTCTCCTCCTGACACCTTACGCCCTCGACCTCCTGCTCTCACTGTCTTTATTCTTCCAGTGCCAGCTTCTGTCAGACCCGGACGTGTGCTCAGCAGGCCAAATATGTACCGCTTGCTACACTTAAACGATCACTATTGAATGACTTGACTAAACATCCTGTTCTGTTCTCCTGTGAGAGCAGAGGTGAGCTAACAG
>NW_015685395.1:0-213 GCF_001515625.1 Sinocyclocheilus rhinocerous
TTTCTGTCAATAAACAGTGTATCAGATTGCTAGCTGTGCTTTTACATTTCAAAACAATGATTAAAATATCAAAAACGGCTCAAAAACACGCTCATAAAGCCTTACCAGACCCGCGTTCATTCCTCTCCACAGCGCCGCTGAACGTTCTTCACCATATATAACTTGTATTATGATTATCATAGATTGATATTATCCGAGCCGCATGTGCAGTAC
>NW_015685396.1:0-213 GCF_001515625.1 Sinocyclocheilus rhinocerous
TCCAGCAGCTTTCATGGATATACCAGTCGGGAAATTTGCAGGACAAGATCCTGTAAACCCATAATCAGTTTTGATTTTTATTAAATTATTCAGCTGTGCTCAGTTACAATGATAGAGCCTTAATGTCATCTCCCTCCACATGGGTGTAATTCACGTTTTGAGAGCTGAGTCACTCTCCCACTCTTTACCTTGTAACTCTTGTATTTAGGCCAC
>NW_015685397.1:0-213 GCF_001515625.1 Sinocyclocheilus rhinocerous
AGCAGCTACTGTCTTTCTATCTCAAAATGTCATGTTTAACTCAATGTTACTTGTGTTTCTTTGTAATTGTGAAATTTACTAACTATTTCGGAGTAAAAAATTGTTTGTACACCAATTTTTCAGTTTAGAAAATGGTCGGACATCCTCCTGGACAGGAGTCCTCAAAGCTAGTCTAACAACGAAGCAATTTGCCCTTGTAGTTTCTTGCCCAAA
>NW_015685398.1:0-213 GCF_001515625.1 Sinocyclocheilus rhinocerous
AACGTTTGGTACTGTGCACAAATAAAATATTACTGAAAGATAATTGTTTGAGATATCAACCTAAAATTCGGAACACAACTTGTTTCAATTAATCTTTTTTTAGATTTTCTCATAGAAACATGTTTTGGAAAAAACATATTTAATTTAAAAGTTGAAAATGGTATTTTAGATTTTTCATAACAATAAACAAACTTTAAAAAAGAAAGAATTCAC
>NW_015685399.1:0-213 GCF_001515625.1 Sinocyclocheilus rhinocerous
TTTTGTTTCGTCGTCCATGCCATAGGTGCAGATGTTTCTGCCGGTTGGTGCCCTAACGCGCACTTGTGATATCTGAGAGAAAGGGGAGCATCCAGTTTTGTTGACGTAAAACTGGACGCGCCTGCGCCGCTCTCTCTCACTCATATAAGTGAGGGAAATTCACCTGCAATCCGAGCAGAGAGGTTAGGCTACTCACGGACTCAATATGCGCTC
>NW_015685400.1:0-213 GCF_001515625.1 Sinocyclocheilus rhinocerous
TTTTGGGTATTTTAGTGTTTTTTAAAACAATTTTAGACATTAATCATGTGGTCAGATTAGCATAGCGTAAATAATATTTTTTTGGTGCACCTAATATAGGCCAGGGTAACATGTTTAACAATATTTTTCAATCATCAAAAAAAAAAGCACGTAAGATCACATAAAAAAAAAACTGTATGTATTTATTTTTTTAGAAATGTTCATGTTTTTGCC
>NW_015685401.1:0-213 GCF_001515625.1 Sinocyclocheilus rhinocerous
TTTATTCATGCTGTCTTGAAAGAAAAGCCAGAGGAATTCATTCAACACTAGTCCCACACTTCTAGATGACCGTTGCTTTGTACAGAAGAGCCGTGTGTGCCAATTCAAATCATCAGACACTTTAACTGGAAGATGTAAGGAGTGACAATTCAATTTAATCTTATATCAAGCACGACTTAATGGGGGAAGTCGTGGCCTAATGGTTAGAGAGTC
>NW_015685403.1:0-213 GCF_001515625.1 Sinocyclocheilus rhinocerous
TTGGATTGCTCTTTTGTCTTGCCTGTGCCATACCTGTTTGCTGTTATTCGACCCTGCCTGTTTTTTGACCATGTTTATTAATAAAAGCTTGCATATGGATCCACACGCCTCTCGTCTCGTTGGTCCCGTAATACTCGGCCTCACAAGGATCCAGCAGCTTTTCTCAAATCTCAGCTGATCTGCCAGAGCCTCGTCACGTCTCAGCTGTTCGTC
>NW_015685404.1:0-213 GCF_001515625.1 Sinocyclocheilus rhinocerous
TTTGAAGATAGAATGTGAAATTATTGCAATATAAAAGTATATAAAAGACCTCATAGAGAGACTACATGGAATATACTTATACTTTAAACTTAAACATATATCCAATATTTTTATATATGCACTACCATTCAAAAGTTTTGCATCTGTAAGATTTAAAAATAAATAAATAAATACTTTATTCAGCAAGGAAAAATTAAATTGATCAAAAGTGAG
>NW_015685405.1:0-213 GCF_001515625.1 Sinocyclocheilus rhinocerous
TTTGTGTCCCACGGCAAACAAAGCAAACATGAGTAATGGTTAAAGAATTGCAGAAATGTTATTGATTTTAAGGGTTTAGTCTTGTTTAATATTATGTATTCTTCAAAACGAGTTGGCAGCTTAAATCACACAGAATAGAACGAAATGTTATCATTTCATGTCACGTAAATTTAATTTCACAATGCAATTGAAAACATAATGCCATTGATATGA
>NW_015685406.1:0-213 GCF_001515625.1 Sinocyclocheilus rhinocerous
TTTGACTGGATAAAAAACTCTAAACTATCAATCAGACGACAGAAGCAGGTTTTTCAGTTGATCATTTAGAGGTGTTTTGTGTATTAAAGTAGCTTTATAAGGTTGTCGTTGTGTGTTTCAGTGCGTAAATCGGTGCGTAAGTCCACGAGCGAGCACACGCGGCAGACAAACGAGCGTCTGCAGGAGCGTCAGCTGGAGGCACCGCGCAAGAGG
>NW_015685407.1:0-213 GCF_001515625.1 Sinocyclocheilus rhinocerous
TAGTGATTCGGAATAAGACAAAAACGCGGTTTGGTAGATGAATTCGTGATGTACTTGCTCATTATATACATTTTGCAAATTTTGTACACAGAAAAAGTTACATAGTGCTGCTTTAATTAAAAAAAAAAATTCAATTAACACAGAAATTTGTGTTTAAATTACGCACATTATTAAGTTAATGTAATGATCAACATTATTATGTCAACTGAACTC
>NW_015685408.1:0-213 GCF_001515625.1 Sinocyclocheilus rhinocerous
TTTGGAAAATAGTAGGAACCAGCTACAGGTTTACTGGAGGAAAACGTTCCCATCAGCCATTTATTTCTCTTCTAATTTCAACAGTAGTGCATGAAGTAAAAACCTTCTATGGCTAGAAATACATTCTATTATATTTTTACTGAAAAGTACTGTTTTTTAAAATGTCTATTACCAAAAAATCCTGAATAAAAAAAGTATAATAAGAAATGTTTT
>NW_015685409.1:0-213 GCF_001515625.1 Sinocyclocheilus rhinocerous
TTTGTGTTTGTGCCGTCTGGTTGGTGAGTTTGAAATGTTATTTTTTTTTTTCAAATATTTTTGTTTTTTTTCTAAATGCCCTTTGTATAAAAACATTGAAACTCAAACAGCAGCAACTTTAGTTTCAGTTGTGACTCACCTGAAGTGTTTTCTGTGTATGATGTTGTGTGGAGTAGAGGTCTACACGGGTCCAAAAATTCGTACCCGAACCCG
>NW_015685410.1:0-213 GCF_001515625.1 Sinocyclocheilus rhinocerous
GGCCTAAAAGATGAAATTCTGGTAGTTTGTAATGTAAATCAATGTGGTCTTTTTAATCGTACAGCAGATTACTTGCATAAAATGCTTATGAATATCATTTGTCACTCTATATTGTCTGTAAGTTGATTTTAAAAAGTTTACGATCAAAACTTTGTAGTTTTAATTGTGTGAAACCTAATGCAATACGATACAATGAAGATTGAAAGATGAGCA
>NW_015685411.1:0-213 GCF_001515625.1 Sinocyclocheilus rhinocerous
TTGACTGTTTTGATTTAGTATTGTGATATTAAACGTAATGTTGCAAAGAAGATGTATTAAGCGTTCTCTCAAACCAGCCAAAAAGATTTCACATAGCAAAAATATACATTATGCACCATTTTACTGTAGTTTGTATTCTAATTTTTTGTGACAGGTTGATGCTTCTGCTAAAGATTGCATTCTATTTCCGTCATTCAGCAAGTCACACTGGAT
>NW_015685412.1:0-213 GCF_001515625.1 Sinocyclocheilus rhinocerous
TGAGGACTGCAAGGAAACCTACAAACCATAGTCAGATATGTGCCTATCAGTAAGAAAGCTTGCTATTAAAGCCAATGAGCCATAATGTTCTCGATATAAGACACGGAAGCAACCAAGACACGTGATCTAAACTACAATGGGCCGCATACATTCTCAACAGCTATTGCGTCACTAACAGGTATGAGAAGAACAAAACACATCGGAGACATCGGC
>NW_015685413.1:0-213 GCF_001515625.1 Sinocyclocheilus rhinocerous
TTGCAGAATCTGCTAAATTTAAGCAGTAAGAGGGTAGAGGGGTAGAATCATAAAAAAATTTGAATTTCTGCTCTGATGAAGCAGTTTATTCTTCAAGGTGTATGTAAACTTTTGACCATATCTGCATCAAATAAGAGATGAATTACCTCAATCATCAGGGCAACATCATAGTAGAATGCTGGGAGATGTTCCTTCACATTTCCCATAAACAGC
>NW_015685414.1:0-213 GCF_001515625.1 Sinocyclocheilus rhinocerous
GGCAAAATTTCTATATGAAAGTGTGCTTCCTTGAGATCGGTTGTCACGAACGAATCCCTGGATTGGATCTGAGACTAAATTATTTTGATTGTCAGCATTTTGAACTTGTATGTTCTTAGGTAACGGTTCAACCTGTGAAGAGATAAAAAATTGGACGCAACCCCCCACCTTTTTTGGGAACCAGAAAATACCGGCTGTAGTAGCCTGACTTGC
>NW_015685415.1:0-213 GCF_001515625.1 Sinocyclocheilus rhinocerous
TTTTTATCAGGCTCCAATGTGTAGGTTCAGTAATTTCACTTTAATGGAAATAAATAGGATCTTTTCATTGCCATTAAAGTGAAATAACTGGACATAAAAAATAGGAGCCTGAGAAAAATGCTCATTTTAGAACTAAATTTCAAATGGCACTTAGAGGCTTTTGCATCCGAACTCTTCATATACAGTGGGTACGGAAAGTATTCAGACCCCCTT
>NW_015685416.1:0-213 GCF_001515625.1 Sinocyclocheilus rhinocerous
TTGTTAAAATGTTTAAGGGTTCGTCTTGATTTATTAAAGCAGAACCGCAATGTCCTGTTTGTCTGAAAGCGGCAAGAAAAGCGCGAGAGTTCAGCGACTCACTTCTTTCTACATGCATTACTCGGCTCCGTCAGGATACAGAGCTTTATTGAACTTGAAATAAACTGCAAACAATCCGCGCCTTCAGGCTTTAGATGTTTAATGAGGTGTCAG
>NW_015685417.1:0-213 GCF_001515625.1 Sinocyclocheilus rhinocerous
ACACAGCCTAATTTTCATTTTTGGGTGAACTAACCCTTTAAGTATTAAAACGTGGGTGTTTTAGAGATTTAGAGAACATTCAGATAACATTTTCAAAATTATAGAATATAATAATACATAAAAAAACTGGTTGTTCTTAAAATAAATAAAAAAACATGTTTTCATAACGGTTTCAAATGATAAAATGTAATGTTACATAACCGAGGAGAAACG
>NW_015685418.1:0-213 GCF_001515625.1 Sinocyclocheilus rhinocerous
TTGTTTACTGTCATAGCACTAGCATAAAATGTATTTGAATTGCTAGTAATATCATGTTTCAGACACAATACAATGCCAATATCGCACACTTTTGAGTAAATACCATGCTATTCTTTTAAGTAGAACCATGTAAATAATCTATGAAAATCATTTAGTACTGTAAATATGTATATCATGGTGTCACCACAGCACGTGTTATTAGAAATGTATACT
>NW_015685419.1:0-213 GCF_001515625.1 Sinocyclocheilus rhinocerous
TTGTGCTGGTTGGGCGTCCTCCCACACTTCATCCTCCCTTGATGGCCTCTGAGCGAAGTCACCTTCTGCCACCCACATGTGCACTTCCGGAGGAACTTCTCATTGCCATTATCCATTCCGTTCATTACCATATGATCTGTCAAAGTAGGCCCATCTTCCGCCCCGCCTCTCGGAGGGCCTTCGGTTGTCTTTTCTTATTCCGTTTTGTAGTCA
>NW_015685420.1:0-213 GCF_001515625.1 Sinocyclocheilus rhinocerous
TATACTGTCTGCCCAGATTCAGTCAAATGCAGCAAAGTTGATTGAGCGGCGCTTCATAGTACAAATGGACAATGACCCAAAAAATACAGCAAAAGCAACCCAGGAGTTTTACAAGGTAAAAAAGTGGAATATTCTGCAATGGCCAAGTCAATCCCGACTGAGCATGCCTTTCACTCGCTGAAGACAAAACTAAAGGCAGAAAGACCCACAAAC
>NW_015685421.1:0-213 GCF_001515625.1 Sinocyclocheilus rhinocerous
TTGTAAACTGAAATGAAAATCAAATAAATAGTTTTCGTAATTACGTTCTCATCCCTTGGCGGAAAAATATGAGCCGTGTGGCGCCGGCGGTTTAGGGAAAAACCGGTAAATGGCGCACTGCGCACGTGAGTATCTTATGGAGAGACGCAAAGCAGAGTCCTGCACGGCTCCTGTTTGGTAAACGTGCACCAGCAGTACTTAACAGAACACTCG
>NW_015685422.1:0-213 GCF_001515625.1 Sinocyclocheilus rhinocerous
TTGCACACCATGGCGGTGTTACAAGCATACCAGGCTGACCTGCTTTGGGACCTAGATGACAGTGGGGAGGAGGAATCCGAAGTAGTAGCCGAACTGCGTCGGGCCACAGATTTGTCGTTTGGTCGTTCCCTGCCGGTCATCCGCTTCAGGGCACCGAACTGGATCCTTTAATGACACCAGAGGCCAGTCTCGAGAGGCTGGTTCCCTTAGTAG
>NW_015685423.1:0-213 GCF_001515625.1 Sinocyclocheilus rhinocerous
AAGGCAAGATAAAATAAAAATATAAATACAGACACAATTCTCTCTATTAAACATATCTTTAATGCTTATCTAAACTTAATTTTTGTTGTTAATCTTTTAATGGCTTATAATTGTATAAAAAATAGATAATCTATAGATAATTCATAATAGTGACACCCAATGGTGGTAGGTGGTAAGACACAATAGCGACGTCCCCACCAGAATAGAAAAACC
>NW_015685424.1:0-213 GCF_001515625.1 Sinocyclocheilus rhinocerous
TTGGATATACAGCTCAGCCTTACCTTTCAAAGCCCTTTGAAATGCGATATCTGTAAGTGGTTCTGTTTGGTTATGTTGTGTGATTATTCTAAATAATTTATTTTGTGATTTTGGTGTGTTATGTGCATTAAGTGAGTGTGGTGGCAGTTCACTTGACTCATGCTCTAGCATGTTTGTAATTTTTCTACTCATATCTTCAAAGTATTTTTATCT
>NW_015685425.1:0-213 GCF_001515625.1 Sinocyclocheilus rhinocerous
CTAACTTACGCTTTGCATTGTGTATTACAAATAATGTTAGCTCTTATGATAAATTGCTTGAAATGTCCCTTATTTGGATAAAAGTGTTTGCTAAATGAATGAATGCAAATGTAAATATTGTATTTTATGGCTTTATATTTAAATTCCAGAATTGTTCATTTATTTCCACACTTGGTTTTATATGTGCAAAAGCAGACTTTTATGTGTTTCTCA
>NW_015685426.1:0-213 GCF_001515625.1 Sinocyclocheilus rhinocerous
AACCTCATGATGAGCATCTAATTCCATAATGAAGTATTACTGTAACCTAACGGTAGACTAATAAAGAGAAATGGAACTTATTAGTGAAAACGCTGAGGTTAATGAACTTATATTTCAAATGGTGACATTATATCTCTCTGTGTTTCTATTATGTAAGTTAACCTTAGCCATGGAAACATCCTGAGTGGATTTCATGACACTGCTTACACTAGC
>NW_015685427.1:0-213 GCF_001515625.1 Sinocyclocheilus rhinocerous
TCAGAAACTGACCAGCCTCAGCTGTGAGTGATTATGCTCCACTTCCTGGAAAGAGGGCAAAACAAGGAGCTTGGTGATGATCATTGACAACAGACGTAATGTTTAAGGCAGAGTAAAGGAGAGTCCAGTCATTTTGGTAACTTAAAGAGCTCTAAGAGGCTGCTTTGGATAAAGGTGTCTGAGAAATATGCAAATCTGAATGTAAATGCATCA
>NW_015685428.1:0-213 GCF_001515625.1 Sinocyclocheilus rhinocerous
CCAGAGAGTCCACTTCAAACGTCTGCTGAAGGTCAACTGCAAAAACGAAGGTAACGGATGTTAACTGACAGAAGTTAAACCCACCAAACTCATACTTTTGTCTTGAAAAACATTTTACAATGCCTGCAGTTTGCATAGCTATTTAGTGAATTTTGCCATGTATTTTATTTTGTTCATATATGATCATTTCTTGGACTAGAAATGGTACCATTG
>NW_015685429.1:0-213 GCF_001515625.1 Sinocyclocheilus rhinocerous
CATATTAATGTAAATTAATTCCAGTCATTCGTAAATGGGGCGCGCCTGCACGCACATTCACGATTAGCATAACCCCGGCCTATGAATTACAATTAGGCAAATTGCATGACCAGGAATGCTGTGGAACCTTCTCAGGTTTTCTCAGGTGTGGCTCCACTATATTGCATAAAAAATAATGACCCACACATTGATATCATATAAATACCTCTATAT
>NW_015685430.1:0-213 GCF_001515625.1 Sinocyclocheilus rhinocerous
TGATAAACATGGCTCATGTCATCTCCTCTTCCTGTCTGCTCTCTCAATTTATCCCACTTGTGAACGTGTCCTTATTATGTCACGTCCAATTAGTGAAACGCCTTTGGAAAATGGAGACCTCTTGATTGGTGACAGAAGAACCTTGGCAAACGGCGGGAATGTTGGTGTATGGATTCTAACGCTGACACACTGTGCTCCATGTCTCTGAATATC
>NW_015685431.1:0-213 GCF_001515625.1 Sinocyclocheilus rhinocerous
CTAAAACTTGTCAAAATAGACTTTCAGTTTAACTTCAGGAAATTGACACATTAGTATTGTAAAGTAGAGTGCATTTGTAAAAGTGATAATGATAATAAAGTTAATGTTTTTTTGTTACTTGATTAACACTTTTAATAAAAGAAATTCAATTTTAATTTGGTTAAAATTAAAAAGATTAAATTGATGTGTTATGCCTCCATTTGATTACCACCA
>NW_015685432.1:0-213 GCF_001515625.1 Sinocyclocheilus rhinocerous
TGATCTTGCTGAATAATGAAAGGGGCTTTGTCGGTTGGGCTGTCCTCCCGTTTCCCGCATGCAGAAAAATGAACACGGATATGATGACGCTCGTGTCCTTTAATAATGTGAATGGAAAACATTGTGCCCCTTCCCCTCCCAGTTATAGAGCGCTTGTGAATGACAAAGACACATTATTCGTCGCAGTCTGAATCAGGGCTTTGTTGCTAGCTT
>NW_015685433.1:0-213 GCF_001515625.1 Sinocyclocheilus rhinocerous
TGATCTTGCTGAATAATGAAAGGGGCTTTGTCGGTTGGGCTGTCCCCCCGTTTCCCGCATGCAGAAAAATGAACACGGATATGATGACGCGCGTGTCCTTTAATAATGTGAATGGAAAACATTGTGCCCCTTCCCCTCCCAGTTATAGAGCGCTTGTGAATGACAAAAACACATTATTCGTCGCAGTCTGAATCAGGGCTTTGTTGCTAGCTT
>NW_015685434.1:0-213 GCF_001515625.1 Sinocyclocheilus rhinocerous
TGAGATAGAGGGGCCCAAACCTTCAGCCTCCGCAAGCATATTTGACGTGGGGGGACCCAAACCACCGGCCCCCGCAAGCATATTTGAGGTGAGGGGGCCCAAACCACCAGACCCCGCCCCTGTAAGCATATTTGAGGTGGGGGGACCCAAAACCCCAGCCCCCGCCCCTGTAAGCATATTTGGGGTGGGGGGGACAAAACCACTGGCCCCCGC
>NW_015685435.1:0-213 GCF_001515625.1 Sinocyclocheilus rhinocerous
ATTTTTTAACAGTGAAATTACAATAGCGATTGTTTTAATTTATTTAAAAAATATGCACGGATATACAAATAAAGTACAGCATACACGATACATTTCTTTAAAAAAAAAAAGAATTAAAAATAACAATAAGAAGAAGAAGAATTACTATTATTAATAACAACACACACAAAGTTTTTTTTCCCCAAGTGTGGTGTGGTAATTGTGTACTCACCA
>NW_015685436.1:0-213 GCF_001515625.1 Sinocyclocheilus rhinocerous
AAAATTACCTAAGGAAGAGTTCCTGTCTTTCTGGGCTGGCATAACGGAATCATTTTCAATAATAAACACGTGAGTACTGTTATATAATTTACAGTTTATATGTAAATTATAAAAAATCTCAAAAGAGTGTTGCAAAGCAAAACAAATACAAAGTTCTGTTGTGAAACTCTAAGGCCCAATCCCATTTCTACCCCTTAGCCCTTCCCCTTTCCC
>NW_015685437.1:0-213 GCF_001515625.1 Sinocyclocheilus rhinocerous
TATAAGAATGTTCAGATATTTGTACTGGAAAACAAGGCAAAAATCCTGAGGAAGAAAGCCATTTTTTGCATGGATTCCTATTAAAATGATTGGAGACCCAGTGTGTTTTTTCTTTTGTGACTCTACGTTTGCGTCATTATATGCGTCCCCGCCCCTCCCTCTTCTATTCTCTGCGTCTGTATCCCTGGATACCAGATAACTGTAGTCCCTTCC
>NW_015685438.1:0-213 GCF_001515625.1 Sinocyclocheilus rhinocerous
TGCAGGCAGAGAGAAATGCAGAGCAGCCCTGCTGAGTGTCAGAGAGATGAAGGGAGGGAGGGGGTCACGGCGAGGGGGAAGCGGGGAATTGACACTCAGGATGGGTACGTGTGTGCGCTTGTGTGAGTGAGAGCCGGCAGGGGGGCAGGTATGGAGATGGAGGCCCCTGAGCAGACGAAGAAAGGTAGAGTGACAGATGGGGTGAGAGGAGAC
>NW_015685439.1:0-213 GCF_001515625.1 Sinocyclocheilus rhinocerous
TGCCTCAAAACAATACTGAACTTGTAAGGCACAGTTTTTATCTGTACAACAACCTGCTCAACTCTTTTCTCATCGCCAGAGGGCTACAACCTGTAGATGTATAATTTGACATTATTCAGAAGAGAACCACAGGCTTAATAATTTTTTCCCATATTGAAAACAAAGCCCGAGATACAATAACTATCTTTCAACTTGCTGTATAAAATGGTGTAA
>NW_015685440.1:0-213 GCF_001515625.1 Sinocyclocheilus rhinocerous
TAATGTTCTTTTTAGCAGCATCATATGACCCCTTTAATATTTTAATTTGCCTTCAGTGGCACTTCAATAGCTTCTTATCCATCCATGTTTTAAACTTTTATTGAACTGAACCAAGACTGAACTGAACTGATCTGAATAATGACACTATTGTTTCTGTATAGAGTTACGTTACAACAGAATTTGGATTTGCCTCATTTTTGAAGTTTGCATCAT
>NW_015685441.1:0-213 GCF_001515625.1 Sinocyclocheilus rhinocerous
TGTGATTCCACCCACTGAGATTCAGGACGAGTCCATGCTAACATCACTCATCCCCTTCCAGAAGAAACTACTGCAAGAGAGACTCCGTCCATCTGACCCCAAACTCCGCCTGGATGTCAAACCTCGCAAGCGTAAGGATACATACAGTACAGTACACACACTACAACGCATGCTATAATAACTGTATAAGTGAATATACTTGTAGCAGGTCTT
>NW_015685443.1:0-213 GCF_001515625.1 Sinocyclocheilus rhinocerous
TGCTACATTATTTAACAAAACAATTAAAATGAGCACAATGGTAATGAACTTACGTCTATCTCCATCGTCCATTAACGAATTTAGTAGTCTCACCGCTTCACTTTCAGTCATGGTGCTGTCCTACGAATTTGAGGGAGGAGGGGTGGATAAAATTACCGTGTCAGTCTGGTCATTTACTAAACGTTAAAACATCCTTTAAAATGGACCTACGAT
>NW_015685444.1:0-213 GCF_001515625.1 Sinocyclocheilus rhinocerous
TGCATAGTAAAACTAGGCGTTGTAAGCCTCATATATGGTGATTTCAGGAGGAGACGGGGTGGAGATGCACGTACACACAGTCTTCCACTGACTGGGATTTATAAAGGGATTTTTGCGCAGGTTCTGACGTACACATGGTTTTATAAATCTGAAAACTTTTGAGCGTAGGTAAAATCTAGCTTTTGTGCATACGTACACTTTTAGGATGAAATC
>NW_015685445.1:0-213 GCF_001515625.1 Sinocyclocheilus rhinocerous
TGCTATGCTGATGACACGCAGCTCTACCTCTCATTTCAACCAGATTATTCGACGGTACCTGCTTGGATCTCAGACTGCCTGACGGACATCTCAGCATGGATGAAAGAGCATCACCAAAGACTGAGTTTCTCATCTTCCCATCAGTACAGCACCAGCCACAATCCCATTGTGTTCAGCCAGGAATCTTGGGGTGATCCTTGATGATCAGCTGAC
>NW_015685446.1:0-213 GCF_001515625.1 Sinocyclocheilus rhinocerous
TTTTTTAATGAATCTTTGCAAATCGCCTTTCCTAATAATGTGATAGTTAGCAAGTTTCACGATGAATGCGGCTAAAGTTTAGCGTCTCTCAGAGAGCGGTTCGGAAGAGAGGGGCGGGGTGAACAGAGCTCATTTGCATTTAAAGCGACATGCAATAAAACGGCTTGCTGTAGACAGAGCTGTTTTTAACAGGGTAAAAACGGTGTTGTTTTA
>NW_015685447.1:0-213 GCF_001515625.1 Sinocyclocheilus rhinocerous
TGTAGTGGTGTTGTTGTGACACAGTAGTGATGTTGTTGTAGTGGCATTGTTGTGATGTAGTGACACTGTAGTGCTGTTCTTGTGACGTTGTAGTGGTGTTGTAGTGACGCTGTAGTGACATAGATATGACGCTGTAGTGGCATTGTTGTGACACAGTAGTGGCGTTATTGTGACGCTGTAGTGACTGTGACATTGTAGTGGCGTTGTTGTGGC
>NW_015685448.1:0-213 GCF_001515625.1 Sinocyclocheilus rhinocerous
TGTTTCCCTGGCAGCTAGCTGAAATAAACATAATTTAAAAAAAAATTTGTTTTATTTTAAGTAACAGAAATATAATAAAAACATCATAACCCTCAACTTATATTTGTGTACATATGTTTGTGTAAATTGTATTTAATTTTTTGTATGGCTGTATATTGCTGTAAACTGTAAATTAGTAAATCTGTGTTTTTGTTTTTACATTCTAAATCTTAT
>NW_015685449.1:0-213 GCF_001515625.1 Sinocyclocheilus rhinocerous
AAAAATCAATGATATAAGACCATCATGTACTGTGTCAGACTCCAGCATATGGCAGCTTTCCTAACTAAAATTCCCCAAATATTTTTTATTTTGTCATTTTGTACAGTCAAGTCCTATAAAACATTGGAACAGAAACGTTTACTTAATATAAAGAAGATAACAGAGAGAGAGGTATTACAGTACACTTCACATACCAAGACGACAATGACCCCA
>NW_015685450.1:0-213 GCF_001515625.1 Sinocyclocheilus rhinocerous
AAGCAATTAATTAACAAAAATTCCCATAGTCTTCTAACCGTAGACAGTAAGGAGAATGCTCTTTTGGTCTTGTCCGGCTGAGTTTGTGGCTGTACAGACATACTGGCCGGCATCTCGCTGTCCAGCCCTGGGAAGCTGCAGCATCTGACCACCTTTGAACAAGATGATGGCACATTACATACTGTATATGCATACATGCTTCACAAAGCATTA
>NW_015685451.1:0-213 GCF_001515625.1 Sinocyclocheilus rhinocerous
AATTACTGGTATTTGCGCCATTATTTAACGCCCAAAAAAGCATGTTTTAAAGCAGGCAGTAATTTGCGCTGCTCTTGGTAGATTGCATTGGTTATTATGGAAATTATCTGGCTGCATCTGTATTTTTAATGTGTGCATTGTCAGTAAATCATCCACATAATTTCCCCCTCCAATTGGCGCTTTTATGGAATTGTGCTCTAATGCTAATTTACC
>NW_015685452.1:0-213 GCF_001515625.1 Sinocyclocheilus rhinocerous
TTAACATTAAAAGAATAGTTCACCCAAAAATGAAAATTCTGTCATGTCTGTCAAAGTGTTTTATTTTTATACCATAATTTACTCACTCTCGGGTTGTTTTAAACCTGAATGAGTTTCTTTTTTCTGTTGAATGTTATATTATTAAATTAAATGGGGACCAGCTACTGTTTGGCAGTGGTGGAAAGAGTACTGAAAAAATATACTCAAGTAAAA
>NW_015685453.1:0-213 GCF_001515625.1 Sinocyclocheilus rhinocerous
TGTGATTCCACCCACTGAGATTCAGGACGAGTCCATGCTAACATCTCTCATCCCCTTCCAGAAGAAACTACTGCAAGAGAGACTCCGTCCATCTGACCCCAAACTTCGCCTGGATGTCAAACCTCGCAAGCGTAAGGATACATACAGTACAGTACACACACTACAACACATGCTATAATAACTGTATAAGTGAATATACTTGTAGCAGGTCTT
>NW_015685454.1:0-213 GCF_001515625.1 Sinocyclocheilus rhinocerous
CCTTGATATTTTATCATAAAGAAAATTGGGTGTAAACTGGGTCTTACTGTCTAGTTTACGTAAAATTATAATTGTCATTTGATTTGTGCATCCCTTTGTACCATTTTTTCCTATTGAAAACTGTAATTGGTCTACATCTTAATCCACAAGTTCATAATTCTAACTTTGTTATGTACATATTTTTATATTTTAAAATAATACATATAGAATTCC
>NW_015685455.1:0-213 GCF_001515625.1 Sinocyclocheilus rhinocerous
TGGCAACTGAACTTAGTTAATTTTCTAATTGATCAACAAATAGTTATTTTTCGGTCTACAGCTATTTATATTGGGATGATACATTCGAGTTTTTCTTCGTGTGTGTGTGTGTGACTTAGTGATTTTCTTACTACAATCAAACGTAAATAGCTGTTAATACTTTCTCCTTTTTTTTTCTTATATAAGAAATGCTGCATAGATGCGTTTGTACTC
>NW_015685456.1:0-213 GCF_001515625.1 Sinocyclocheilus rhinocerous
TGTGTTTCCTGCAGACACTAACGAGTGCCTCACTAACAACGGCGGCTGTTCCCACACCTGCAGCGACCTGAAGATGGGATACGAGTGTGTGTGTCCGGCCGGATTCCACCTGATCAACCGCACACACTGTGAAGGTGAGCTCCGTCCCGATGAGCGCAGTGCATGATGGTCCGTGAGTGCGTGTGGTCTCATCACGAGTGTGTGTGTGTGTGT
>NW_015685457.1:0-213 GCF_001515625.1 Sinocyclocheilus rhinocerous
AAAACATGAGGACAAAATGTCCTGGCACCTTTCCGCTGCTAATTTTATTAATGGAAGGGCCATTAATGGAAGTCAGGGAAGTTTACAAGTCCAGAGTGAAGGAAAAAGACGCATTCCCATATCAAGCCTAAATGGGTAGATAAATCCAAAACAAACATGCAAAAGGAATGTATAATAGCTAAAATATCTGTGTTGCCAAATGTGGTTTGGTCC
>NW_015685458.1:0-213 GCF_001515625.1 Sinocyclocheilus rhinocerous
TGTGAAAAAAAAAATAAAAATAATAATAATATATATATATATATATCATAACTAGAATATGCCTCTTGAATGATGAAAAGGGTTTCAATACCTTAAATAAAAGTCATTTAATATATTATTTTGATAAGTCTGATATTTGAAAATTAGGCCATATTACAGTCAGTGCGGTGTAACTGTTACGTATCCGGTCCATGAACTTCCGTCTGCTAGCCA
>NW_015685459.1:0-213 GCF_001515625.1 Sinocyclocheilus rhinocerous
TGAATATAATGTTAAACATTCAGTGTTAACGCCTGTATAGCTGATTTGCGCGAGCTGATAAGCAAAGCACGCTGAGTGGATTGTGCGCTCGGCGGCGCAGATACGCGAGCTTGTCGAGTTAATATGCCTTTCTCACAGACATCACTGAAAAACGTGTAGTTCGGTCACATGTGTCAAAAACAAGTAAGTAAAACAATGCACAAGTTACTTAAC
>NW_015685460.1:0-213 GCF_001515625.1 Sinocyclocheilus rhinocerous
TGTCTGGGGCTGCAGAGAAGGTCCATGTGGAGCCAGCGATGGCTCAAACTTTCTCCTTTCCTTTCTCTCTCAACTGTGCTTTCTTTGTGGCTTTTATAGCTGGTTTCCTCTCTGGAGGAGCCAATGAATGAGTTAGTTGGTCATCATCAAACGAGTATCAGGTGCCAGTAATCAGCTCCTATTAGAGCAGCAGCACAGGAGAGAAAAGAAAAC
>NW_015685461.1:0-213 GCF_001515625.1 Sinocyclocheilus rhinocerous
CACCTTTGATCTTTTGGGTTGGGTTGTTTTGAACCCAACTGCTGGATCAAAACAACCCAATAGCTGGGTTTGTCCCTTTTAAACCCAGCGCTGGGTTATTTTTAACCCAGCATTTTTTAGAGTGTATCTTTGGAAAGTTTTGTAAGTCTATGAATCAAAAAAAAAATTTGATTAACATTTTTATGATTGAGCTGCTCACAAAATCACTAAAAC
>NW_015685462.1:0-213 GCF_001515625.1 Sinocyclocheilus rhinocerous
TGGGAAATCCTCTAGAATTGTTTTGGAAGTGCAACTTAAAAAAATCTTTTGGTATGTAAATGATTTAATTTAATTTTACCTGTCTTTTATTTCATTTGTCATCTTATTATTTTATTTTCCAATATGTAAATTAATTTAATATTTGGTGTGTCCTTAATTTGCTTGACAATCAAGCTTGACATTTGTCAATTTAGGTTATTTGTTTCTGAGCAC
>NW_015685463.1:0-213 GCF_001515625.1 Sinocyclocheilus rhinocerous
GAACAGTCTGTGGGATGATGAAGAGCAAAGCAGCATAAAAATATTCACGTTTAATAACGTCAACCTTTGCACA
Organism: Sinocyclocheilus rhinocerous; assembly: GCF_001515625.1. Lineage (NCBI taxonomy): Eukaryota > Metazoa > Chordata > Actinopteri > Cypriniformes > Cyprinidae > Sinocyclocheilus > Sinocyclocheilus rhinocerous. Next base: position 74 of record NW_015685463.1, read on the forward strand.
TAATACAAACAGACGGGGCTTGTTTTCTTAATGAAACCACTGGCTATTTTAGTCACTGCTCGTTAGATGTGGACAAAACACTGGAGCATGTGGCGCAGGGTGCAGCGCAAGCAGGTCTGAGAGCACCGGCCGAGCCGCAC
>NW_015685464.1:0-213 GCF_001515625.1 Sinocyclocheilus rhinocerous
AAGTCTCAGTTAGTCTAGCACAGTAAACATAGCAAGTTTTTTTCTACAATAAATTAGAAAAAAAAATGAATAGAACAGAATAGAATAGCATAGAATAGAATAGAATTGTGCCTCTTTGGGATGGAACCATGAGGCGTTGTTCACTTGCAGAACGCAATATTCTGGAGGGTGCATGGGTCTGAACTAGTGAGTTTAGGTATATTGGAGAAGAGC
>NW_015685465.1:0-213 GCF_001515625.1 Sinocyclocheilus rhinocerous
CATAGACTTTGAGGGTGGAGGGAGACAGCCTTCGCTCCAACCCTTACTGCAAAAGCACGACTCTGATTGGGCATCTTCGGGGGTCTTCTAGGTGAGAAGAACACCACTCAACGAACAGGTTCCACATCAAAGCGTAAGCGTGTCTCGTAGACGGTGCTCTCGCTGAACTGATGGTGTCAACTACCTCTTGGGGTAGGTCACCTAGAACCTCCG
>NW_015685466.1:0-213 GCF_001515625.1 Sinocyclocheilus rhinocerous
TGGAGTTCGTGGAAAATCATGTCTGAATGACGAGTCTCTGAGCGCAGAGACATATGGCCTTCATACTAGGGCTGTCAAAATGACTGAAAACCTAAATTCGAATTTTCTACTTAAATATCAAAATTCGAATTATATTCTAATTTTAAAGGCATAATGTCAGTTAGGGGGGAAAAGCTATTGGCTTCTCTCCTGAGGCCACAAGAGGGCGCATCG
>NW_015685467.1:0-213 GCF_001515625.1 Sinocyclocheilus rhinocerous
TCTGTGTGGGTCCTAATGCCCCAGTATAGTGATGGGGACACTATATACTGTAAGAAGCACTGTCCTTAGGATGAGACGTTAAACCGAGGTCCTGACACTCTGTGGCCATTAAAAATCCTAGGATGTCCTTCGAAAAAGAGTATGGGTGTAGCCCCAGCATCCTGGCCAAAATTTGCCCATTGGCCTCTGATCATCATGGCCTCCTAATCATCC
>NW_015685468.1:0-213 GCF_001515625.1 Sinocyclocheilus rhinocerous
GAATAGGGTCAGGACTCCTAATTTACTGTTATTTGCGCTGAAAACGTTACAAACGCATACTGTGTTGTAATGCTTTCATTACTGGTGTAGCAGATGTCTTCAGTACTTAGTGGGATTCTGTTTTTTGTCATTGCCAGTTTTAAAAAGCACACATAAAAACTAAAGCGCTGTTTGAAGGTCGTTTTGGATATGAGTGTCTGCTTAATGCTTTAA
>NW_015685469.1:0-213 GCF_001515625.1 Sinocyclocheilus rhinocerous
GAAGTCACAGTGACATTCTACTTAATTAATAATAATTACATAATTCTTAATCAGTTTGTTATTTGCCATTTCTTTGTAATTATTTGGGAAATTTATTAGCAGCGAGTGAAGATTGTTTCAAAATCCTACACCAATTTTTTTTTGCACATCTTTGACTCTCCATAGTGGTTTGAGCAGCCATTGTGTGTTCACTTTGCACAACCTCAGACTGCA
>NW_015685470.1:0-213 GCF_001515625.1 Sinocyclocheilus rhinocerous
TTTTGGAAGGCCAAACAAAGTAGTTTTGCTTACACAACGAAACAGTGTCACACATGACGGGTTTGAGTGAGCAGAGGCCGGTGGGCTAGAGAATGACACGGCCGGCAGATTCAACAAAGGAGCGTCCGGAGAGCTTGCTACAACCACATGTGACGACCCCCAGCTGGCCTTCGATCCGATCCGGTGATCCACAGCACGAAGTTGATGTATTTC
>NW_015685471.1:0-213 GCF_001515625.1 Sinocyclocheilus rhinocerous
TTTTCCTCCGATCTGAAATGAGATCAGGCAAACACAACACACACAGATGAGCGTAACGTGAGCGTCTTTGTGACAACCGAACCACCTGTGACTAAACCCCTCTGAAAGCTACAGCAACCTGTGACATACTGCACAAGCTTTCCAACGAAAGACAGTCTCTTAATACGTAACTGAAGAGCATGGAGCACGTGTCAAGGGTTAAAGTTCACATGC
>NW_015685472.1:0-213 GCF_001515625.1 Sinocyclocheilus rhinocerous
CTCTGGAGAAGTTTCTGGACAGTGCTCCTCACTCTTCTCACAGCCATGTGAAGGGACTGAGAAGTGTCTGAGAAATAATCTAACAGCTGCTAAAGTGATTCAGGCAAGAGCAGTGAGTGATTTTCTCTTTGTCTTCTGTTGTTTGATTCACATTTACAGCACAGACAGCAGCAGCAGCACATACTGCACAGCACTTTAATTCACAGATACACT
>NW_015685473.1:0-213 GCF_001515625.1 Sinocyclocheilus rhinocerous
CTGTTGCCTCCGATGCTCTATGTGAAAGCTTCTTGAGACACTTCACTGATAAAATCTCTAATTTGAGACCCAAAGTCTGTTCTCTCCACATTGAACCCCCTCCTGTTTCTCCGCGTCCTGTTTCTCAGAGTGTTAAACGATATCCTTTTAGCTACCGACTCCGGTACCGATTCTGTGGTCCTGGTTCTTTTAGATTTATCAGCAGCATTTGAC
>NW_015685474.1:0-213 GCF_001515625.1 Sinocyclocheilus rhinocerous
TCTATCTGAAAAGCCTTTTTGCTTCATTGTTCAATGGCTTTGTATGGCACAAAAAGTAAGGGAGCTTCAGTCAAACATATCAAGAGCTCTGCATAACACCAATGGGTGGCACAGAACAAACTATTACTTCAAAATGAACCATGTGAAGCTGTAAAGTTTGTCGTGGGCAAAGTTACTTTTAAAAGTAATGCATTACACTATTGCGTTACTCCC
>NW_015685475.1:0-213 GCF_001515625.1 Sinocyclocheilus rhinocerous
AACTGTTATTGGATCTGTACAGTCAGTGAAGTCAGAGTATCCAGTTAACATATTTAACAACAGTCACCTACCCGCTCCATCCGTCCATCACATTCAAGCTCAAGCATCCAGTGAAAGCACCCCCGCGCACGAACAATGGGACCCTCCTATTGATCTCACACACCTAAATGAGCAACAGAGACAATTAGTCACTCAAATGTTAAGAGAGGAATC
>NW_015685476.1:0-213 GCF_001515625.1 Sinocyclocheilus rhinocerous
TGTTTGGTTCTATGGCTTCATAGTGACCATCTTACTGATGGTCCGTTCTAGAGACTTCTTCGGACAGAGCTCCGACACGCGGGAACCATGGTGGGTGAGTACGATCCATGTCTGATATATATGTATATATAAATATATACAGTATATGTGTGTATCTAATGAGCTGGTGGTTTCGGTTTCATACTTCCTGGATCATGCGGCCATAACACAGGC
>NW_015685477.1:0-213 GCF_001515625.1 Sinocyclocheilus rhinocerous
GATATCAGCGCTAAATACTGAGGTTGAGAGCCATGCTGCCTTCAAGTGCACCTGAGAACATTCTACTTTTGAGTTAAGTGGCCAAAATTGTCTTAAAAAGGTCTCAGAAAGTCTTAATTTGCCCATTCACAAATTAAGGCCTTAGAAATGTTGTTGCATGTTGCATCATCCTCAGTATTTTTGTCTTGTTTTCCATAACAAATATCTAAACAT
>NW_015685478.1:0-213 GCF_001515625.1 Sinocyclocheilus rhinocerous
GATGAAAAGCACAGTGAAAACCCACATGCTGAAGGACATTTTGATCAATGATCAGGTATTATTATAAGTGTGTTGATTTTCTCGGTTCTCTTGCCACTGAAGCTCGAACTCATCTGAAGATTTTCAGTTTCTATGACTTTCATCAGGAAGTGGCTCACTGACCAGAAGATCAGATGTTACCAACTATATATAGCAGCAAAAAACCTTTCAACA
>NW_015685479.1:0-213 GCF_001515625.1 Sinocyclocheilus rhinocerous
ATCACATGCTGCAGTATTAGAGCTCATTACCAGCTTGAGTGCAAAATTATTACATCTTGTAATTGGATGGTGAGATTTATATACAGATCGGGCTGGTTTCTGTAAGATTGTAATTACAAGGTTCGTTGGTTAGCTACTTATCAGAACTTTGCAGGAAAACAAAACAAATGGCTGGGCGAAATGAGCATGTCATTAACCTGTAACCTCAGAGAC
>NW_015685480.1:0-213 GCF_001515625.1 Sinocyclocheilus rhinocerous
GATGATATGGGTTACTTGCATAAAATTAGACAGAATATAAGCTATCTTACTGACAGCATGTGTAGCCTGATATATCGCACACTTTCCATACTAAACACCTAACCCTATAAAAATACCAGAGACCGATTTAAGAATGTACACAAACCGTATATTGTCTTAATCGTTTGTTTATAGGCTACATGTTGCATGTGTCAAAACTTTACTATTTGTTTG
>NW_015685481.1:0-213 GCF_001515625.1 Sinocyclocheilus rhinocerous
GCACAGAAACGTAAGGACATCGGTGAAACAGTCTGTGTGACATCAATGGTTCAACCGTCATTTTATGAAGCTATGAGAATAGTTTTTGTTCACAAAGAAAACAAAAATAACTTTATTCAACAATTCTTCTCCTCCGCGTCACCCTAGCACCATGAAGAGTACCATTTTACCGATGTCCTTACTGCGTTTCTGTGCCTTGACTGTGGTAGGACC
>NW_015685482.1:0-213 GCF_001515625.1 Sinocyclocheilus rhinocerous
GAGAAAAGACAGAAGAAAAGCTCCATGGGATAGTTGGAGCGCCACGGCTCACGACCGCCCCCACGCTGGGCACCAAATGTGATGGTTCGCCCCTGCTGCTCTCTCGTACCGGAGACGGGACCGAACCATAAACACGGGCCGAGGGGGGCGAAGGGTTCTGGAGCCGATGGAACTCCGGAATCCGGATGCGGGAAGAACTCCTGCCATTATGAC
>NW_015685483.1:0-213 GCF_001515625.1 Sinocyclocheilus rhinocerous
GATGTGCAGCTGGAGTTTGAGATCACCGATGCCATCTACGACCTTACGACCTGCAGTGCATCTCAAGAGTTAGATGTGCAGCTGGAGGTTGTAACGGAGGATCATGTCTCAGTCAGTTACTGCAGTCCAGGAGAGATGCGTGTGCAGCTGGAGGTTGATGCCAGTGACGACATCTCAGTCTGTGAAGTGAAAGATTTGCAGCTGGAGATGAAC
>NW_015685484.1:0-213 GCF_001515625.1 Sinocyclocheilus rhinocerous
AGTATATATGGAGAAACATTTTTGCTTTTATTATTTTTATCCTCACACTTTTTTTATCCGCTCAAAATAATAATACCATCCGTGATCGATTAACTAGTGGAAAATCTCTCCTTCGCCCTACACGTTTCGTATCTGCTCATTCTGTGTGCACGAGAACTGTTTACTCCCGCTGACGTTCCCACGTGCGCTGCAGAGACGCCGCGGATATTTCAC
>NW_015685485.1:0-213 GCF_001515625.1 Sinocyclocheilus rhinocerous
GAGCTTTGCTTTGTCCCTCTCAGACGGCGTATAAATCACTGTCACGCGGTACAGTTGGTGCATTAGCTGGGCTTTACGAACGCAGCCTTCCCGTTCACCTTCTCAACATGAACGCTATTAATGGCGATGATGAGTGCATAGGGTGCAGGGGGTGTATTTGCTTGCCCAGAGCATTATGTTTAGTCGAAGCTGCAGTCTGTCAAGCTGTGATTT
>NW_015685486.1:0-213 GCF_001515625.1 Sinocyclocheilus rhinocerous
AGAAAGGAAAAATTGAAATCGCATCATATGACCCCTTTAACAGAGCTATCAGACAGGGATGTCCCATTTCTCCTTTTTTATTTTTACTGGCTGCAGAATTGTTGAATTTATTTGTGGTGAACTGTGCAGGAATCAAAGTAATTCAAATTGGAGAGGAAACATTAATTATAAGTAGGGCTGTCGCGGTGAGGGAATTTCCCTTGCGGTAATTTT
>NW_015685487.1:0-213 GCF_001515625.1 Sinocyclocheilus rhinocerous
GCAAATTGTTTAGTACACATTCAACTAATGGCTATTTGCCATTCTCAGTTCACTTGGATTTAGTGAAGTTTAAAAAAAAAAAAATCTACTCTTGCTTTGTTCTCTCTCAACTGTGTTAGATCAATGCACTGCTATTTTAAAAGGCATTGTCAGTCACCAACAAAGACCAAATTAGGACAGTACTGTTGATTAGATGGATGACAATGTATAGAG
>NW_015685488.1:0-213 GCF_001515625.1 Sinocyclocheilus rhinocerous
GATCGACTCGATCCGAGCAGGGGACAGACGTGCCTGCATCGTGGTGGAATCCCACACCACGCCCAAATAAGTTGTCCTCTGAGCTGGAGAAAGCACACTTTTCTTGGCGTTTACTCTTAACCCCAACTCTTTCATGTGAGCAAGAACGATATCTCGATGTCAAACCGCCATCTGCACCGACTGAGCTAAAATCAACCAATCGTCGATATAATT
>NW_015685489.1:0-213 GCF_001515625.1 Sinocyclocheilus rhinocerous
AAAGGAAAAATTGAAATCGCATCATATGACCCCTTTAACAAAACACTGTTGGTGGTGCTGTTTTTGGTTGCCACTAGGGATGTAACGGTAGGAAAATTTCTTATCATGATTATAGTGACCAAAATGATCACGGTTATCAGTATTTTCACGGTATTGTTAAAATGTGCAGGAAATGTTCAAAAAGTACTGACACACAAATAATTTCACCAAGTT
>NW_015685490.1:0-213 GCF_001515625.1 Sinocyclocheilus rhinocerous
CTCCAGTTCTCCGGAGATAGCGGCCGATCCGAGGAAGGCCAACCCGGGGGACGGAGGGCGGGAACAGGGGAAGAACAGGTCGAAGCCACCGGTGAGCCTGATCCAAAAGACGCCAGACCAGGGAGCCGCCATAGAGCGGCTCGAGAAAAGGGCTTGAAATACAGCCCACATGCAGACGGGCTTTCAGCTTGATCGCAAGTCCTCCCCGAGACC
>NW_015685491.1:0-213 GCF_001515625.1 Sinocyclocheilus rhinocerous
ACACACACACACACAGACCTTCTAAATGTCACACTTCACTTTTGGCACGCACACACAAACACACACCGTGTCTACCTCTCTCTTCCTCACTCTTTTTCATTTCTCCCCTTGAGAGTCAACATTCACATTCATCACAAGTTGTTGACCTCTGTATCTCAAACTATGGGTATACACACACACACACGCACACACACACACACACACACACACACA
>NW_015685492.1:0-213 GCF_001515625.1 Sinocyclocheilus rhinocerous
GATTTTTCAATAAACTTTGCTCCTTTTTATCATCACTTCATCTCCACGCTCTTCTCTGGCTTTGATCAATCAACGTCTTGTTTTAAAGCATTTCATCCAGGTCGCCAGTAGCAAACACTGGAATGGAATTGCTACATAATTACACCATTTACAAGCATTTTATATGCTTTTTATGTTCTGTAAAAAAAATGTTCATATCGGCGGCATGTATGC
>NW_015685493.1:0-213 GCF_001515625.1 Sinocyclocheilus rhinocerous
GCATCTAAGGCTCAGACAGAAGGAAGAACACTTTAATAAATCTCTACGGTCCATTCGAACACACACGTACACACGTTAGACTCGAGTTTATGGAGGGTGACACACACACACATGTGGCTGAGATTAAGTGATATCATGTATCAGCAGTAATGACTTTACCAGAACTCACATTAGTAGCAGGCATGACACTACAGATATCACACACACACACAC
>NW_015685494.1:0-213 GCF_001515625.1 Sinocyclocheilus rhinocerous
GCAGCACTGAATAAGACTGTGCAGCCAGTGGTTAAATTGCACTAATGCTGTCTTTACTCCATGCTGCTCGTGTATTTCTTGTGAACCAAACAGCCAGAACAGCCTGTAGCAAACATGAGATTATTACATTGTGCGTAGCCAATTTGAGCATGTGCAGGGACATGCATCCTAATCTGCACAAGCTTTTGTTTAGCTTTCTAAGGGAAATTGGCA
>NW_015685495.1:0-213 GCF_001515625.1 Sinocyclocheilus rhinocerous
GCAGGTCTGCGCTGAGATGATGGAGGTCATCAGCCGCATGCAGGACGACTTCAGGTGCCTCACTAGTGCTTCTGTGCGTGAAGAACACAATCATGTGCATGGTGTTAAGTTCTGTCCTTGTGCAGCGAGACGCTGGAAACCGAGAGGGATCTGATGGAGAAGAGATGCGAGAACAAACTCAACAACTTGAAGAGCAGCCTGAAGAAATATTAC
>NW_015685496.1:0-213 GCF_001515625.1 Sinocyclocheilus rhinocerous
GCCACAATACCATCTACTAATCTTACCTGATAGACCTCATCTGACATGTCCAGTACTGGCTACATCATTGGCCCCAATGGCATATAAATGGAACCTGTCAAGGTACAAGCCAGTCACCCCTGGCCACAACCCATCACCTTAAAAGACCTGCAGTGCTTCCCTTTCCAACTTCCATTCCACTCTTCTGAAACAACCACCTTTGCTCTTCAGTCC
>NW_015685497.1:0-213 GCF_001515625.1 Sinocyclocheilus rhinocerous
AAAACAGATGTAGCCTAGCGCACCTGGACGTTAGAAGGTTCTGCAGAAGCTAAATGCGTGTTAAAGAACTAAAAACACAACATAAGGCACAGAACAAAATCTTAAAAAGAAAGATCTTGCTAACTTGTGGAATTTGTCTGTACCTTCTGCATAAATGATCTGATGATATCTCTGAGCTCAGAGGTCAGTCTCAATCCGTCTGTCAGGCTCTGT
>NW_015685498.1:0-213 GCF_001515625.1 Sinocyclocheilus rhinocerous
GCCTGAAATATGACGACCAGCGTCCCCCTCATTGACCCCTGCAGGTAAACACAACACATCAATCTGATATCACATAAATCCTCCTGATCTCAAGCCCAAACTGAGCCGGTTATGAAGTGTTTGCATGTGTTTCGGCTGATAGTCTGGTCACTGATGTCATGACCACAATGATTCAGCAGTGAAGTACTTCTTGATTTACAAATGCCACCAGAC
>NW_015685499.1:0-213 GCF_001515625.1 Sinocyclocheilus rhinocerous
GCTAATTTACTTAATGCGCATTCCTGGTATTACGTGCACAGTTTCTCAGTCCACACTGAGCTCAAGAACACTTTCTCCACTCAGTGGCATACTACAAAATTCGAAGACCCTCTGTAAAGGGTGACACGGAGCTCCGCCCAAAATTTATGACATCATGCATTTGTATCAGGTGCGAAATAGTGGAATATTAGTTTTAACCAACAGGTGCCAGTG
>NW_015685500.1:0-213 GCF_001515625.1 Sinocyclocheilus rhinocerous
GCTTTGTTTCATGGTTTACTGTTGAATAGGAGGGGGGGGGGGCAATGGAGGCTGTTCCACATATAAAAAAATAACTATTTAAATGTACATAAAGCCTCGAAAATGAATATATAATGTGTTTAAAAAAATTCTTCATTACCTCAAACCCGGTGTGCTTCTACCGGCTCGGATTTTATTTATTTTGATTGACGCCCCTTGGATGCAACTCAGCGC
>NW_015685501.1:0-213 GCF_001515625.1 Sinocyclocheilus rhinocerous
GCAAATGAAGTGAAAGCAAGCCCACATATGCTGCAAAGCTTCTCTAAGTGAGAGAAAGTTGCTTTATGCATTGTTAAGAGCAAAGCTTGCCAAAATGAAAGATGTTTCTGACTGAATGAAGTGTTATTTGCAATGCAGAAAGACTGTTTTTAATGTTTTAGAAGTTCTATCCCAGATAGCAAAAATAATCTGGGCCAGATCTGGCCCAGACCC
>NW_015685502.1:0-213 GCF_001515625.1 Sinocyclocheilus rhinocerous
CATAATTAGTAAAGCTGAATTTCACATTTTAATTATTCATTTTTTTTAAATAATTAAATAAAGGTTCTTTATTATCATTTTTTAAATTAATAATTTATGTATTATTTCGTATATTTAAATGCAGCCCCTAGCAAGACATGGTGATGGAAAAAATATAATAAAAGGGTGAAAAAAAAAATGCAATGCTTTTCATTAATTGTTTTGCATTCCTCC
>NW_015685503.1:0-213 GCF_001515625.1 Sinocyclocheilus rhinocerous
AATTAATGCTGTGTTCATTATAGCATACTTCCATACTACAGTATGTAGCAGGGACGTGCATTTCCATATATGTTTGGAACAGTGTAAGAGTGAACGATCATATTACGGTGAGTTATTACTGTAATGCATCTGCTGTGCAATAGAAACTCACACTAGTAAGTCAACATCAGGGCAATTTCAAAGGTGAAACTTTTAATAATTGGTTTCCTGAAC
>NW_015685504.1:0-213 GCF_001515625.1 Sinocyclocheilus rhinocerous
GCCCAATCTTCTCCAGCACCGTATAGGGACCCTGCCAGGTGGTCAAGAATTTGCAGGTCGCGTTGGGGACTAGGACCATGACTCGGTCCCCGGGCTGGAACTCCCGTGGCTGGGCTGCCCGGTTATAATGGCGCTGTTGGGCCTGCTGCGCCTTCGTCAGGTGTTCCCGACTAATGGCATGACCCGGTCGATCCTTTCCCTCATCTGTTTTAC
>NW_015685505.1:0-213 GCF_001515625.1 Sinocyclocheilus rhinocerous
GTGAGATGTTTTGCTAATAAAATGTTTGTGCCAGAAGAATAGCTTGAGAAAGCAGTTGAGCAAGAAACTGTATTAAAATGTCACAAAGACTTCCAACATCCTCCAGACGAGTCCCTACATTGTCAATAGGGGGAGCCATAACAGGTTGGGCTACTAAGGAACATCAGTCTTTATTGCTTGGCCATGATCTCCCATTATAAGCACAGAGTATAA
>NW_015685506.1:0-213 GCF_001515625.1 Sinocyclocheilus rhinocerous
AAAAGTTACATAGTTCTGCTTTAAATGGTACATTTCACTTTTTCTTAAAATAAAATTAAAGTTTAATCAAAACGGAACATGTTCAGTGTAGAAACCATTTTTAAGTTCAACTTCAGCAGAGATGCAGATACTACATTTCTGTGTGTTTTTCTGTGTGTTTCTACATTTCTAAGTATTTGAAGACACGATAGCAGATAGAGCAGTCAGCGATCC
>NW_015685507.1:0-213 GCF_001515625.1 Sinocyclocheilus rhinocerous
GCAAAACGGTGCACACCGGTTTGAGCTTGAACTTGCCCCAGGTGCAACATGAGGCGGAGCGGATGCGAGAGTGCTGTTCTTAGAGCGTTGATAAAAAAAAATCTGTATTTTAATATTACAAATTTTAAGTGTAACAATTTGTTGTGGTTAATATAAAAACTACAACGGAAGGGTTTTTTTTTTTTTTTAGCGACTGGTGCTCCATTAGTGCCC
>NW_015685508.1:0-213 GCF_001515625.1 Sinocyclocheilus rhinocerous
ATTGCTTATTTTTCTCCTTAAATGCACCTCCATTTTCATTTGATCTGAAGATCTCGCAATCATTCAAGAACGTTCCATCTCAGCCCCAATATTTCATAAGAATAGGTTTGAAAATTCTTTAGGGGTAAACGGGTATAAAAGATCTTGATCGGATGGGAATCTAAATGTGTTTCCTGCCTGTTCCAATGTAGAGAATTTCAAATGTGAATAAAA
>NW_015685509.1:0-213 GCF_001515625.1 Sinocyclocheilus rhinocerous
TTAAGGGGGTCTGAATACTTTCCGTACCCACTGTATATAAATTACCTCGTTTTATTAATTTTTATAATACAATCATTTCGTTCATTTCGTGGTTACACGCTAACATAACAGGGTCAATAAACAAACAAACAAAATACAACAAAACAAAACAATAAAAGCAACAATGATGACAAAAGAAAAGATCTGAGTAAAACATTACAGCAACTGTGATGC
>NW_015685510.1:0-213 GCF_001515625.1 Sinocyclocheilus rhinocerous
AACCTCACATACTGTGGTCTATCCGTGAGGTAATTGATGATCCATTCAACCAGATGACAATCAGCTCCAGCTCGCAATAGCTTCCCCTCAAGAAACGATTGTCGTATAGTATTAAAAGCACTGGACAGATAAAAAAACATGTTCCTCGCAGCGCTCCCTGCATCCTCTAGATGTAGATAGGATCTATGCAATAAGTAGATCACAGCATCATCC
>NW_015685511.1:0-213 GCF_001515625.1 Sinocyclocheilus rhinocerous
GCCACCTCAGCGTGCTAGATGCCCAGGCACGTGAGGCAGCGATCGCGACCATCACCCAGCGCCAGGTAACGACCACATCCAGAAATACCCAGGTGATACGTTGTCAATAGCAAGACGCACATCATCTTTACAAAGACGTAACGTCAAGTTTGCCATGCAACTTGGTGGTTGCTCTTTTAGGGAAAAAGCTATTTTAGCGTGCTGAGGCGCACA
>NW_015685512.1:0-213 GCF_001515625.1 Sinocyclocheilus rhinocerous
CAATCCCACTATCATCGTCAACCTCACCAGCACAGCCCTTAATATTAACAACCTCTACATTATCTTCCACATCATTACCATCATCAGTAAACTCACAGCCTTCATCACCATCCCCATCATCTTCATCACCAACATTAACATCAACATCTTCAATACTATCATTTACACCATCATCATTTTCACCATCTTTATCAGTCCCACTATTGTCAACAT
>NW_015685513.1:0-214 GCF_001515625.1 Sinocyclocheilus rhinocerous
AAAAAAAAAAAAAAAAGTGTCTTTTGTTCTTGATCAGTAACAGTGGATATGTTCAGTAGCTGCTTGTTAGATGAAGGCTTTCACGTTTGTGTCCTTATGTTGTGACGATATTTGTCAATATAACAGACTGAGTGAATATAGCCATATGGATATTTATCTATGAATATAGCCATAGATGCTGGAATGGCGTTAAGAGGGAAAAAAAAAAAAAAAA
>NW_015685514.1:0-214 GCF_001515625.1 Sinocyclocheilus rhinocerous
TTTCCTGCAAAGGTTTTGAATCAATGCGGTGATTCCCCTGTTGCTGAATCAGTGCCACAGCAAAAAAAAATAATTTAAGTTTATTAATAAGTTTATTACCCGTTTTTAATGCAAAGCAATAAAAGACCAAATAATATGCCATGTCTTTCTGTTGTTTTTACATGCACGGAGAATAAAAACAACATAGCCTACGATGTGACCAGTAGAGACTGAT
>NW_015685515.1:0-214 GCF_001515625.1 Sinocyclocheilus rhinocerous
ATAAAAAATAAAGATGTAAAGTACTACAACACTAAAACTGAAATTTAAATAAATTTAAATAAAAGCCATACAGACATATAAAAAACGAAAATTAAAAAAACGAAAATTAAAACGAAAACAGAAACAGAAAATACTAAAATTTAAAAAAAAAATCTAAATATTACAAATGATAAAAAACTGTATCTCAAAATTACTAAAATAACATTAATAATGG
>NW_015685516.1:0-214 GCF_001515625.1 Sinocyclocheilus rhinocerous
TTAGTGGGACAAATCCTACTACTCTATGTTACATATAGTTTTGCAAAGTAGCTAGTAAATACAATTATTGCCACCTTAAAATGGTTATTCTATGGGAATAGACAGGGTTATAATTATTAACTAAAAAAAAAGTTAAAAGAAATATTAACTAAAATAAAAAAGCTGCCAGGACTTTAGTTTTAGTTTAAAGAAGTACGTACTAAAATAACTAAAA
>NW_015685517.1:0-214 GCF_001515625.1 Sinocyclocheilus rhinocerous
TTAATTTGGCCAGAATTGCAGGGTGCCTGTCTTGATATTCAAGAAGGTTTAGAAAAAAATATGAAATAAGTGTAATGTTATTATAGATTATAGAGGGGTTTTTATAATTAAATGCATCCGAAAGTTCATCTAAAATTACCCCCCAGAGTCTAGCTAGACTCCCACCAGGGAATTTTGGCCATTTCCACCACTGATCATCAGTACCATCATCAAT
>NW_015685518.1:0-214 GCF_001515625.1 Sinocyclocheilus rhinocerous
GAATTCAATTACACATTTGTGCTATAAAATAAATTTGTTGTAGTTTGTAACAGTGGTGGCCCTAAGAGTAAAAAAAAAAAAACTTAATCAATACTTTTGTTCGGGCGCCAGACAGGGTATTTTAAACCTGTCAATAAATAAACTCCGGATAACTCATTAAAAGCACCAAAGTACATATGAAGCTCTTGAAGAGGAAATGAATCAAATTAAACAT
>NW_015685519.1:0-214 GCF_001515625.1 Sinocyclocheilus rhinocerous
GGAAAGCTTATCTATTCAGCTTTCATGTGATGCATAAATCTAAATAAAAAAAAATTGACACTTGTGACCGGGATTGTGCTCCAGGCTCACATATGAAGAACAGTGCGTTACTCTCTCTGGCCGCTAGACGCCGCTGTTTCTCCTCATCGCCGGTAAAGCGCTTAATCCGCGGGGGGCCTCCGGTTTTCCCGCAGCTTCTCTAAATTCACCCGCT
>NW_015685520.1:0-214 GCF_001515625.1 Sinocyclocheilus rhinocerous
AAAAAAATCAGCATAACTGTTTATTTAAACTTGACAGGTTTGTGTAGCAATTTCTGCTTGAAAGATTTTTCATGGATCTGTCATACATTTCAAAACATGAGCAAAGTTTTGTTATCTACAGAAGTTTATCACAAGTAGGGCTACACTCTTAATTGAAATAAAAAAGAAACCGCAATGTGACTTTACAATAAGTGCGATTATCAAATCGTCAGGG
>NW_015685521.1:0-214 GCF_001515625.1 Sinocyclocheilus rhinocerous
AAAAAAATGCTAATGAATCCTCATCATTCTTATTTCACTTTTTTCCTATAATTTTTATAACATCGAATGGCTGGATTATTCGACTTTTTCAGATAATTCACACAAAACCGTTAATAGTCCTTGATCACTAATTATAATTAGATAATCAATATAAATTTGAAAGTTTATATTTTCAAACGGTAATCTCTCTCTCTCTCTCTCTCTTCTCTCTCTC
>NW_015685522.1:0-214 GCF_001515625.1 Sinocyclocheilus rhinocerous
CAGCACATAACGTATCATCTTGGGCCTTTTCCTTTCACTAGCTAGCTTACCAGTGTGAATAAAAAATAGTAACTGGTGCCAATAATGTCGATCTGTTCTTCACGCAAAGCCAACAAATTAATTTTTAAAAAAATGTAAAAATAAAAATCAAGTATTACAGAAGGTCACGTTGCTAAAGTTGTTTTATAAGAAATAATGTATTCATTTGAAATAG
>NW_015685523.1:0-214 GCF_001515625.1 Sinocyclocheilus rhinocerous
TGTTAACATTTTATGAAAACAATGGATCAGACATCCTTTTTGATTCTTACAATTTAATTAAAATATAAAAAATCGAATCCAGGAAAATTAAAACAGACAACAGAGAATTTAAAAAAATTAAACACATTTTGTAGGGCCCTATTATTGTACAATTATTGTATTATTGATCGATTAATTAGCCTATTAAATTGTTAAAATAAAATATTCAACTGAT
>NW_015685524.1:0-214 GCF_001515625.1 Sinocyclocheilus rhinocerous
AAAAAACACCTTGTACACAGCCAGCGGTCAGACAGAATTTGTGTTTTACAATGCATATGGGCTTGAATACTTGAATATGGGCTTCCTAGACCAAACAAATGTAAAACTAAAAGAGAAAGCAGCCTTATTTAGAAAAAAAAGGTTAACACTGGACTCTAGTAGTGGTCCCCTCTTTCCTCCTCTGACCCTTTACTGTCTAAAGTCGGGCGTACAC
>NW_015685525.1:0-214 GCF_001515625.1 Sinocyclocheilus rhinocerous
CTCATTTCTATTTCTACTAATAATTTCTAATTTCTACTAAGTTGCAGATGAACTTGCACCAAAATAAAGTCTGATTGGATGCGCAGCTTTTTAAAAAAATTACAAAGTTTAAAAAGCTGATCCTATTTATTTTGCTATTCAAACTATCCAATATTATATGGTTAGTGTCATTTTATTGTTTGTGTTTTTTCACCCACCATCCACCATGAGTCTT
>NW_015685526.1:0-214 GCF_001515625.1 Sinocyclocheilus rhinocerous
AAAAAAAAAAAAGATTCTTGATATCTGTAATTTAATTTTAATGGAAGATAATTGTGCTATTCAGCTAGTGAAAATAAAATGACAGATATCAAGTATTAAGTCAAGTCAAGTCACCTTTATTTGTATAGCGTGTAGCAAATTATCTCAAAGGGAATGTCTATAAATAATTACAGAATTAAATTGCCATCAACCAATCTGTTCGTCCAGCGAACAT
>NW_015685527.1:0-214 GCF_001515625.1 Sinocyclocheilus rhinocerous
AGAGAAGATTGCGGTGGTGAGTCACTTGTTCAAGTTGTTGTACCTAAGAAATTCAGAGATGTTGTACTCCGATTGGCTCACGGCGATATAACCGGGCACTTAGGTGTAAAAAAAGACATATGACCGAGTTTTGCAGCATTTTTATTGGCCGCTGTTGAAAAAAAGATACATCTCGGTTTATTAAAACCTGTCATACGTGCCAAGTGACCGGAAA
>NW_015685528.1:0-214 GCF_001515625.1 Sinocyclocheilus rhinocerous
TCTGAAGTATAATAAATGATGTGAACATTAAAAAAAGACAAATACACAGATACCTCTTGGATGCGTGCGATTCCCGTGAGCAGCGTGACCTCGGCGGGGAAGTGATCCAAGCCTTGCTTGAACACATTCAGAGCAGTGATGGGCTGATCAAGCCGCTGATACACCTGCGCAGCACAAAGAGCTCTCACTGGGAAGTACTTACAGCAAGCTGAAC
>NW_015685529.1:0-214 GCF_001515625.1 Sinocyclocheilus rhinocerous
ATGGAAAAATTCTTGAACTCACAGTGATGATTTTCTTTGAAAAAAAGAGAAGATTCAGAAGAGCACAGTGGAAGAAGAATGTATCAAACACAAGCTGTGAATTCAGGTTCAGGGACAAATACCAGACAAAAGCCATATCCACACCTGCTATGTATGCTACAACACAGAGAAGGAGCTGGAGACATTTAGAAGTTGGAGACAATCTTGCAAATAT
>NW_015685530.1:0-214 GCF_001515625.1 Sinocyclocheilus rhinocerous
TATATATATATATATATATATTACAAAGCTGTATGTGCAATTTAAATGTTTGTAACTCAGTTTTTTTACTTGAGTGCTCATTAGGGCTGTCGCGGCGATTAGAGCAATTAGAGCCCGACCGATATGGTTTTTTTGGGCCCGATACCGATATTAGGGAGTGAAAAAAAGACCGATATCGATATATCGGCCGATATTCTTTGTGTATGTTATAGTA
>NW_015685531.1:0-214 GCF_001515625.1 Sinocyclocheilus rhinocerous
AAAAAGAATGGCAGATATTTAGGCCAAAGTGGGTGAAGATAAAAAAATCTTTGTCATTATTTTAGCTTTGTTATAAAAAAAATAAGAACAAAGATACACATTACAAATACACATAATATAAAACAAACAGTGCTTTATTTTTCAGGTACAGTAGGTATATTTAGCAGCTGCATTCAAGAAATTGAATAAACAAATATAAAAATAAAACACTATA
>NW_015685532.1:0-214 GCF_001515625.1 Sinocyclocheilus rhinocerous
TAAAATCAGAAAATAAATTAAAGCCGATTAGAATAAATAAATAATTAAAAATAAGATCTAATTAAAATAAAAATAAAATGATTAAAATATAAAATGATTTAAACGAAAAATTGAAACAAAAAATCTAACTAAATTTGATTAAAATAAATGAAAAAATTAATATGAGAAAATTAATATGAGAACATTAATACAATAAAACTGATTAAAATAAATA
>NW_015685533.1:0-214 GCF_001515625.1 Sinocyclocheilus rhinocerous
AAAAAGCATTTTCAGTAACTTCAATACAACAAACTAAAATAAAAAAATATATAAAAAATGTATTGTATTACATGTATTTCATGTACTAAGTACTAAAAGTAAAACTGAAAAAAATATTTAAAAAATTAAAAAAAAATAACTATTATAAAAAAATAAATAAAATAAAATTACTAAAAATTTAAATGAAAAAAGAAAAATATAAACTAATTCAAAA
>NW_015685534.1:0-213 GCF_001515625.1 Sinocyclocheilus rhinocerous
CCATATAAGGAAGGCTATGTAAATTAAGCATAAACATTTTTAACGATTTTGAACCCGTATTCGGGTCCGCAGAGTTTAATGCACTTTAATTTGACATTATAACAGTGCACTTAAAAAAAAAAAAGTGTACCTAAATGTCTTAAGAAAAATAGTCATGAAAGTGTAAGTACACGTAAGTGTTTGCTTATATATATATATATATATATATATATA
>NW_015685535.1:0-214 GCF_001515625.1 Sinocyclocheilus rhinocerous
AAAAAGTTTTTTTTATATTTTATTTCAGCTACTCCCCAAGGCAACATTTCTTACTTTAATTTAGTTAGTTTATAGTGAACAAAAAAATGAATAAAAACTATATAGACATAAAAAACTCCTCTAGACATAAAAAAATGCTCCTTTTAATACCAAAAAATATATATAAAAATTCAAAATAAAATACTCATAAAATACTGTAAAATACTCATATATA
>NW_015685536.1:0-213 GCF_001515625.1 Sinocyclocheilus rhinocerous
TGATTAATTATTCATATTTCCCCATGAGCTGATTCGCTACAAGGAGCACAAGTGTGAGTAAAACAAGCTCCTGCAGGTCCTTACAGAGTCTTAAACATTTAAACTTTAGAACAAACATCATCATTATTATGTGTTAAATTTGGAGACTGAAAAGCCGGAATCACGATACAGTCTAAAGCAGTGTTTCTCAACTGGTGGGTCAGGACCCAAAAG
>NW_015685537.1:0-214 GCF_001515625.1 Sinocyclocheilus rhinocerous
GTGCAACTTATGCACTTAATATTGTGAGTCTATGCAGGCAGAAATAGTAAAATGCACTGCTTACCATCTAAATGGCTAGAACACCAAGCAATTTTCAGAAATAAAAATAAAACATCCATCCATGTCAAATTATGATAGCAGATTCCACCCCCAAAAGCTCTGTCTAGATGACATTCATCTAGCAAAAAGTATTTCAGGAAAGCAGCACTTATAC
>NW_015685538.1:0-214 GCF_001515625.1 Sinocyclocheilus rhinocerous
ACATTACAAAAACATTGTAAAAATTAAAAATTAGGCTACCTTATAGCTTATACCTTATATATAGGAAAAAAAGTCATCACACACCCTCTACGTCTACTACTATCATCGTTTGAATGAAACGATGAAATCCCTCATTGAAGAAAAATCACGTTTAAAAAGAAGGCGCGTGAGGAGGGGGCGGAATATTTGACAAATTACGCTACAGCACTTATAT
>NW_015685539.1:0-214 GCF_001515625.1 Sinocyclocheilus rhinocerous
TCAACTGGCTGACTTCCTGCGCAGCAAAAACATCTTATCCACCACCACCGTCAGGAAAATCATGAACTGTGGAGGTAAGAGTAACCACATTTCATTAGAGTAATTGTATCTTGTGTTTGGAATTAATACAAAACAGTATGGTGTGACCTTTGACCCACACATCATTTGGTTATAGGGTTTGGAATGGAGGCCACTCTGCTGTTAGTGGTTGGTT
>NW_015685540.1:0-214 GCF_001515625.1 Sinocyclocheilus rhinocerous
GTAAAACTGTGGTTATGCAAATGGTAATCAATACGCCAAAAAATAAAAAATAAAGCATGGTTGCAACCCTTTTACTATAATAAAACCATGGTAAATTTTCGTACACGAATTTACACTAACAAAACTAGTTATGGATTAAATAAGGCAGAAATAGCATTTTAAGTTAGCGATTGCATGGTTACTTTTTCAGTGTGTGCAGTATTATAATTAATGT
>NW_015685541.1:0-214 GCF_001515625.1 Sinocyclocheilus rhinocerous
AAAACTCATATTAAACACACTTATATCACTTTTTAAACAGGAGAGGAGAGTAACACGCCTACCCGCAGCAGTGTCAGCCATTTTCTGCTGAACTACGGTAGGTGCACAAGGACAAAATAATGAATGTCTGTAACGCATTAACCACCAGTGGGCACCAAAACACTGTTTCATTTAATTTACCCTCTAATTTCATGTAATTCAACACCATGAATAT
>NW_015685542.1:0-214 GCF_001515625.1 Sinocyclocheilus rhinocerous
CCGCACAAGAGACGCTGTTCCCCATGCTGAAATGTGTGCACGCGAAGTGCTCCAAAACGGACAAGCTAATTACACTTTGAGCTTCGGACGCGTCCAAACAATGAAATACACACAAAATATGTCAAAATGGCCTTACTTAAACACATTTTATGTCTTAAAATGTCCTAAAAACAGTTGGGAGAAAATCCGATGTGTGTCAATATATTGTCTTAAC
>NW_015685543.1:0-214 GCF_001515625.1 Sinocyclocheilus rhinocerous
GTGAATTCTTTCTTTTTTAAAGTTTGTTTATTGTTATGAAAAATCAAAAATACCATTTTCAACTTTTAAATTAAATATGTTTTTTCCAAAACATGTTTCTGTGAGAAAATCTAAAAAAAGATTAATTGAAACAAGTTGTGTTCCGAATTTTAGGTTGATATCTCAAAAAAATTATCTTTCAGTAATATTTTATTTGTGCACAGTACCAAACGTT
>NW_015685544.1:0-214 GCF_001515625.1 Sinocyclocheilus rhinocerous
TAACAGTTACAGTTACTGTGGTCATTTTATTATGTATGAAATATCACTATTCAAATGTTAAGAAAATTCACTGAAATTCAGAATCACTGAGTTTGATATAAAATAGGAATAAAATCACATAAGAATGAGATCATAAAGTTCATAAATGTATGTAGAACTTGATTTACAAAGGCCTGTTGGAAGCTGAAGTTGTGATTTGTATACAAATGTATTG
>NW_015685545.1:0-214 GCF_001515625.1 Sinocyclocheilus rhinocerous
AAAATTATTACTTAAAGAGTCTGATGTGAGGAGAATAGTTTGCGTTTCCCCCAAACAAACAAAAGATTATACTAATATTAACGTTGGTTAAACAAGCCATATACTAATCAGTCTAAAAAGATAATTAAGTGGGTCAAAAGACAGTATGATGTACACTGAAATATATTTTCATTGTTATCAATAATCAATGATTCGTTATAAACACAAAATCAGC
>NW_015685546.1:0-214 GCF_001515625.1 Sinocyclocheilus rhinocerous
AAAACAAAAGCTAATTAAAAATATTAATAAATACTACAATAGTACTAAAATAACAATGTATTGGATGAATTATATTTATCATTACATTTGTCATTTTATTTATTTATTTTAGAATTTATTTTAGCTGAGCAGGTAGCAAAGTATCATAGGATTGTCTTTTCTGCAAATGATATAGTGGGGAAAATATTTATTTGATCCCCTGCTGATTTTGTAA
>NW_015685547.1:0-213 GCF_001515625.1 Sinocyclocheilus rhinocerous
ATTGGTACTAATTCCAAATGCTGCTTGTAAATTTCTTGCATCCTGACAGGGACCGTATACTGTGACAGAAAGAGTGGGGCCAGTAAATTATCGAGTCCGCCAGCCAGGACGATGACGGGGCGAACAAATCTACCACATCAACCTGTTGAAGAGTTTTTAATTTTTTTTTTTTGTTATTTATTTAGTCATTTAGCAGACGCTTTTATCCAAAGC
>NW_015685548.1:0-213 GCF_001515625.1 Sinocyclocheilus rhinocerous
AAAACGCATTATTTTTCACATAATTTACCTTTATTCCACACCGTTTTGTCCCTTCTCCTATAAACGCACTGATCTTTTCCTGCTTTTATAAAGCTCCTCCCTCAGAAATACGCAATGGGCTCTGATTGTTTAGCTGGCCCAGTGTGTTGTGATTGGCTAAACCACCTGTAGTGCGCGTCTAATCGTCCCGCCCCTCACCTCAGCGGCATGTGC
>NW_015685549.1:0-214 GCF_001515625.1 Sinocyclocheilus rhinocerous
AAAATGAATAAATAAACAAATAAAACTACTAAAAATGGGGGGAGGGGATAATAGCATTAATAAATATTAAACTAAAACTTCTTAACTAAAACTAACTAAATAAAAAACTAAAAGTAACTAAATAAAAATGAATAAAAATTGAAATAAAAAAATGAATAAAAACTGAAACAAAAATACATTAAACCTGAACAGCAATATTAAAAAAAATAATACA
>NW_015685550.1:0-214 GCF_001515625.1 Sinocyclocheilus rhinocerous
AAAACAGATATTTCCTGAAAGGTTATCCCTCAATTCTGATTGGTTGATTGGAATGTTATTCCAGGATCAACAAGGATGTTGATCCAGGAACTTGTTGTACTTGGTGAAATCACGTTCACCATGTTAAGACATCAGGCAACCAAACGTAAATGTATCCATCAATAGTCACGCGAAGGAAACTGCATGGCTATACTATATTTAATTACACATCTCT
>NW_015685551.1:0-214 GCF_001515625.1 Sinocyclocheilus rhinocerous
CTCTGTTTTTCAATGGCTCTGGCTTTAACTGAAGCGCTACATTTTTTGATTTACGCCACATTAAATGCGCCAAAACTGTATTTATTGTTTAAATTTCGTATTAAAACTTACACGATTTGAAAGCTGAGAAAATTCAAAAATTTGAAACCTCAGACCTGAGAATTTGGCCAAAAAGAGTTGAGAGAAAATACGATGCGTGTCAGATCCGCGTCAC
>NW_015685552.1:0-214 GCF_001515625.1 Sinocyclocheilus rhinocerous
AAAATGTGACCCGTGCTTGCAAAATGAGTCGGAATGAGCAAATTTTAAAAAATGAGTTCTTCATTAAAATACCTTCAAAATGACATATGACTTGTTGGAATCAGACGGAAAACGACTGAGCTACAGCCCATTAATCACAATATAGCTATTTTTTATTTTATCTTTGTTTTTAAAAATAAGAACAAAGATGCAAATAAACAGTAGTTTAATCAAG
>NW_015685553.1:0-214 GCF_001515625.1 Sinocyclocheilus rhinocerous
AAAACAAAAAGAAGGCTATTTGCACTAAGTGTAAATAGTGATAGATTCTATTTAAGCCGCGGTCACACTAGACTTTTCGTTCCATTGACTTCTATTCATTCGCATGTGAATGCGTCAGACCGGAAACGCAAGCATGTGCGAAGATATTTCGCTGCGTAGCAAAGTTCAGGTTTGGTGAACTCTGACCTGTGAATTCGCATCACGTGACACTGTG
>NW_015685554.1:0-214 GCF_001515625.1 Sinocyclocheilus rhinocerous
AGTAAAAAACTTCCCAAAACATAACATGAAATTAATAACAAATTCAAAATCTTTTGCAGGTGCAAGTGTGCAAGTCCTAAAAAGTGAAGCCAAAACTTTTTGATCACCCCCAGGTGGCTGGACCCAGTATAGGTCATAAACCCTGCCCTCTCAAAATAATCTAATGGGACGTGACAAACTAAACAATTCAATTACACTTCAAATAAAATTTTTC
>NW_015685555.1:0-214 GCF_001515625.1 Sinocyclocheilus rhinocerous
TACATTTGTGGTAACAAATAAACTGGTTTTACTCTATTCATATATGTATCAGACTACACAAACATGTATATAAATATCAGTTTTTCCTTAAAAGTCTGTTATATCATATTTGGTATACTGTACTGTACATGACATTTATAAAAAATTATGGGTAATGAAGTTTATTCAATCAAATAAATGTTCATCTTGAACTAACAGCAGGGTTTAAATTGGG
>NW_015685556.1:0-214 GCF_001515625.1 Sinocyclocheilus rhinocerous
TGGTTGTTTGATACCAGGAACCCGAGGTTCGAACACCATCCATATCGTATTGTTGTTTGTTAACACAAAGTTTGCTTTTCAGTTAATTACTCTGATTTTAATTGAGACTGGAAAAACCACGATGAGGCCTGTGACTCAGCGCACTGCAAAGCAGCTGCTCCACAGCAAATTCGTTGTGGTCTTAGGCGATTCAAGTGAGTACTTCCGAAGATTA
>NW_015685557.1:0-214 GCF_001515625.1 Sinocyclocheilus rhinocerous
AACAGGAAGTTTGTTTCAAATTTTGATAAAAGATTATGATAGATTAAAAAAAAAAGTTTATCTATCATCTACATTCTCAACTTTTCTAAATCTGACAGTTTAATACAATTTAGACAAACTATAGATCAAACAGAAGACAGCAAACGAGAAATGAAAACATCCAAGATATTAAAAAAAAAAATGCTTTCCCTTGCTATTAAAAACAAATGCTATC
>NW_015685558.1:0-214 GCF_001515625.1 Sinocyclocheilus rhinocerous
AAACTTTATTAATTTTAATAGATTAATTAATTCTGGAATTGTATATTAATGGCTCCATTTTTTTTTTTTATTCCTGCTTGTTCTCATACAGTAATATCAGATGTTACCACTGAGTTTGTAAATAAATAAATAAAAAGAAATTCAACTAAATTACCATATTTTTGCTATTACAGCTCTGATATATGTAAAGGAATTCAGTAACTGTAAAAGTGAA
>NW_015685559.1:0-214 GCF_001515625.1 Sinocyclocheilus rhinocerous
AAAAGCGTCTGCTAAATGCATAAATTATTAAATTAAATTATTATATTTATAAACTGAATGAATACATAGACCTGAATACTTGGCACACTATACACAATGACGGTGACAATCAGTGAATAGTGTTTGAATATAAATGGGTCATTTTGAGTAATAAATGAACTCCAGATGTCACAAAACAGCATGTTACTTAACCTAACAACAAAAGCAACCATAA
>NW_015685560.1:0-214 GCF_001515625.1 Sinocyclocheilus rhinocerous
AGTTCTTGTTAAAAACTAACCAAAATTAAAAATAATTATATATCGCATCGTCTATCGGCCAAAATTAGTAAAATTATCGGATATCGGCAAAAATCCAATATCGTGCATCCCTAAAGATAACTTATGTTATTTAAATGACTAAAATAGCCAATAATAGACAATAATGAGCAATAATTCACCACACTGCATAGGATGATGCGATGTGCGCTTGAAT
>NW_015685561.1:0-214 GCF_001515625.1 Sinocyclocheilus rhinocerous
AAATAAATAAATACACAATCATCCAAAGAAATGTAAACAAAACAAAAATAAATATAAACATAATTAAATATACAAAGAAATGTTAAAAAACAAAAAGAAATACATAATTAAGCATACAAAGAAATGTAAAAAAAACCACTAAAATAAATACTTAAAACACAAAAAAGTAAAAAAAAAAAAAAAGAAATACATAAATATATAATTAAATATACAA
>NW_015685562.1:0-214 GCF_001515625.1 Sinocyclocheilus rhinocerous
CACAACACAACACAACACAACACAACACAACACAACACAACACAGCACAACACAACACAACATAAAACATAACATAGCACAACACAACACAACACAACACAACACAGCATAACATGAAACAAAACAAAACAAAAAACATAACACAACATAACATAACATAACATAAAACAAAACAAAAAACATAACATAGCACAACACAACACAACACAACACA
>NW_015685563.1:0-214 GCF_001515625.1 Sinocyclocheilus rhinocerous
AAATAATAAACAACAAACCTATCTAAAACCAAAGCCTGAACCAGATGCAGAAACACGACCTTGCAATGAATCTGCTAATCTAACTAGATAGAAATATAAAACTTCCTGACAATGCACTATTTATTTTGTTTCTAGTCCTTCCCTGTCTAGCTCACTGCCCAAACTGAGTTGTTCAAAGCACACATCTTTAATATACCTGGTACAGAGCTCATTA
>NW_015685564.1:0-214 GCF_001515625.1 Sinocyclocheilus rhinocerous
TGGTTCAATCGTAATTTTATGAAGCTACGAGAATACTTTTTGTGTTCCAAAAAAATAATGACTTTATTCAGCAATTCTTCTCGTGGTACTCTCGTGAATGCACGGCAGAAACTGACACGGAAGAGAAGAAATTGTTAAATAAAGTCATGTTTTTTTTCCCTTTGCGCATAAAAAGTGTTCTCGTAGCTTCATAAAATTACGGTTGAACCACTGA
>NW_015685565.1:0-214 GCF_001515625.1 Sinocyclocheilus rhinocerous
AAATATTTATTTCAAAATACTCATGGGGTACTCATAACTCAAATAAAAATGAACGTGTTCATCAGTAGTTGATGTAATGTTGAATTGCTAAGAAAACACTTGATAAAACTGAAATTATTTTGTCAATCCAGTGGTCAAATGTTGTGTGGCCTTTCAAATTTCTGTGTAATTATATCCACCTGACTAGTGACTGTTTTTTTTTTTTTTTTTTTTT
>NW_015685566.1:0-214 GCF_001515625.1 Sinocyclocheilus rhinocerous
TAAACTAGGTTAGTGGATAATTTAGCAGCAAATTTATTCTAGAAAGATCATGAGTGCACAATTTTATAAAATCTTAAACATTTAGTGAAATAACATTATTTAGTGGGGAACAAAATAAAAGTGAATAAGTGTAGGACTAAGTCTGGTAAAATGTTACACATTGCTCACAGTATTGTTGTAAAATACATTAATGAAAACAATTAAATGTATTTAT
>NW_015685567.1:0-214 GCF_001515625.1 Sinocyclocheilus rhinocerous
AAACGCGCTGCAAATGCTCACAACACAACCAAATAAAGAAAGCGCAGCAAATACTCACAACACAAACAACTAAAGAAACGCGCTGCAAAAACAGAAATGCCTGCAACACAACCAAATAGCGCTGCAAATGCTCGCAACACAACCAAATAAAGAAACACGTTGCAAATATGCACAGACCACATCGGAAATGTTTAAGGGAACCACAAAGTGACGA
>NW_015685568.1:0-214 GCF_001515625.1 Sinocyclocheilus rhinocerous
AAATATCAACATTGGCTACCAGAAATTGCTTACCCTGCCTTTAAGAATGCATTTCTAAAGCATCCATAGAAAACGTTAAGTATTAAGTCATTAGGTACTAAAAGTACACAGGAGTGAATTCAATCGCACAGTCTATCAAAAACGAGAGCTCGGGTTAAAATGTTGCATGCCTTCTGAGCACTTGGCAACGTAAATTGTTTATCAGACACTAATG
>NW_015685569.1:0-214 GCF_001515625.1 Sinocyclocheilus rhinocerous
TGGCTCAAAGAGGAAACTCAATTTGCAGGGAGCTGCGCTGTAGACATTTTATAGGGGAACTTTGAGTCATTAGGGCCATAGAGCAGGCCTGGCTCAAAGAGCAGAGAAAATCCACAGGAGACGGACGCTTCTTTTCACCTAAACTATTCTAATGAAAGCAAATGTGTGAGAGAGAGAAAGACTGAGGAGGGGGGTGGGGAGAAGTTCTTCTGTG
>NW_015685570.1:0-214 GCF_001515625.1 Sinocyclocheilus rhinocerous
AAATCCCATGTGATTGTTTTTCAGCTAGTCTTTTAGAAAGATTTGTAATCTGTTGTAATCATGATTTGTCATGCAATGGCCCACAGCCAGAATAAAACATCCTAGTAACTATATTTGATGTAACTTTCTCTTGCAAATAATAAAAGACAATGCTGTGTCATTTATAGATGCCACTCGACTATGTTTGTCCTTTGATCTGAACTCTTTTTAAAGG
>NW_015685571.1:0-214 GCF_001515625.1 Sinocyclocheilus rhinocerous
GAAATTCACCAAGATGAAGTTGCTGCTGTTTGGTTTAGTCTAACTGCCAGCAGTACGTTTTGATACTTTTTGGTTTCGTTTCTATAACGGTATTGCCTAAATAAAATTCTACTGCATCGTAACAATATGAATGCCATTTTTGTCCTACATTAAAATACTTCCTCTAATTCCAGCTTAACATACAGAGATAACTATAAGTGATTCATGAATATGT
>NW_015685572.1:0-214 GCF_001515625.1 Sinocyclocheilus rhinocerous
AAGTGTAAACGTGAATGTTTATTTCATTTAAACCTGTTCTCATGTTTGCTTCAAGAATCAACAATGTGTTCGGTGTCTAAAAACAGAGCAAACAGAAAGAGAACGTGCAATCTATATTAGCCATACATTATTAGAGCCACAGAAAGACAAACGTTTTGTAGCGAATCATCTCATAAGGGAAATATGAATAATTAATCATAACTAGTTATAATTA
>NW_015685573.1:0-214 GCF_001515625.1 Sinocyclocheilus rhinocerous
TTTGACTAGGAATGCTAGAACAAAATAAAACAGAGCTTAATGGATGTAAAAAGAAAGATGCACACAGGGACATCCGCACAGGGGATAGTTAGCAGAAGAGAAGACAAGTCAGGGCGGGGCCACACGGAAAGTCAATGAAATATTCAGAGAGCATGTGATTTATACAGCACGACTAGGGATGTAACGATTCACTCAACTCACGATTCGATTCGAT
>NW_015685574.1:0-214 GCF_001515625.1 Sinocyclocheilus rhinocerous
AAATTTCTATCTGTTTTTATTCGATAGCTTTAGCTTTAATAAGCATTAAGAGAGTAAAAATGAAGGCTTTTAATAAACTGATAATAGTTATTGTTGTTATCAGTATTATGCATTTATTTATTTAGAATTATATTAAATAACGTGGTGGAGAAAAAATAACAAATTAACACTTAGAAATGGGAATGAAGGATTATTTTTATAATTATTATTTAGA
>NW_015685575.1:0-214 GCF_001515625.1 Sinocyclocheilus rhinocerous
TTTTGTTAATAAATCTTTCAAGTGGCTGTATCAAGAAAAATACAAAATTTTCTTAAGAATGTACTATTTTTCAAATGTTTGGGATAAGATTTTTTTTTTTTTAAATTTCAAATTCAATTTATTCAGCAAAGGGCACATTAAATTGACCAAAAGTGACAGTAAAAACATGTATAAAGTAACAAAAGAATTCTATTTCAAATAAATGTTTTCAAAA
>NW_015685576.1:0-214 GCF_001515625.1 Sinocyclocheilus rhinocerous
AAAAAAAATCTGCATTTTAAATGCAAGAAAAGAAAAGGAGAATCTCAAACTTTAAATCTCATTACCTGGATCAACATTTTTTTTAAAGAAATTAGTACTTTTATTAAGCAAAAATGCATTAAATTGTTCAAAAGTGAGAGAAGGCTTTTACATTGTTCCAAAAGATTTCTATTTCAAATCAATGCTGCGCCTTTGAACTTTTAAACATTAAGCA
>NW_015685577.1:0-214 GCF_001515625.1 Sinocyclocheilus rhinocerous
AAATTTGAAATTAAGCATTAGTAGACTTGTGGCTTTAGCTTCATTTTGTTTCTAAAAGCATTTACCACAGCAACATATTTTTTTTATACATTTAAAAAATATATTTTAATATTTTTATTTTTGTTTTTATGTTTGAGCTTATGTACTCTATTATCATAACAGTCTGAGCAATTCTGATTCTTGAACAGTAAACTTTGAAGTGTCAGCTTTGTGA
>NW_015685578.1:0-214 GCF_001515625.1 Sinocyclocheilus rhinocerous
AAATGATCTGAAACATACAAGCAAGCTTTGCTCAGAATGGCTGAAAATCAAGAAAATGTACTGTAAGTTTTGGCTAGTCAATGCAGTGCAGTACTTAAACACTATTGAAATGCTCTGGCATTAAAATGACTTAAAATGCACAGCTCATGCTTAAAAGCCTTCAAATATCACAGAACTAAAGCTTGAGTGGGCCACAATTCGTCTACAGCAGTAA
>NW_015685579.1:0-214 GCF_001515625.1 Sinocyclocheilus rhinocerous
AAATTCGATTTTTTTTGACAGCCCTACTATTAACTAAGTATTAACTATGACTTTTGAGTCAATAAACTCCTAATTTGCTGCTTATTAATGGTTAGTGAGAGATGTAGAATATTGTCATGCAGAATAAGGCACTATGTGCTTTATAAATACTAATAAACAACCAATATGCTTGTAAAATTCATGCCAATAAGCAGCTAGTCAATTGTAAGAATTG
>NW_015685580.1:0-214 GCF_001515625.1 Sinocyclocheilus rhinocerous
AAATGTAAATCTTATCATATGACCCCTTTAAATGGAAGTTCACTTCATTAGTTGTTAAGGAGACTCAAATACGCTTGCGTGACACGCAAGAACGAACCTCACTGGTTCTTGTTTGTCATGCCAGCACATTTGAGTTTCTTTTACGATGTCATGAACTTGAAGCGTCAAAGTTTTGGGTGAATGGATTCATTTTGAGTTCAATGGAGGAAGGAAG
>NW_015685581.1:0-214 GCF_001515625.1 Sinocyclocheilus rhinocerous
CCGTGTTTTATCTTATAATGCCTTATTATGCTGCGTTGATTAGCAGAAGAAAATGAGCAGAACTTGCAGGTCCAGTTCATATGACTCACAGGATAGGGTGCTCTGTAGTACTCCGTTCAGCCACCAACTCTGAAGAAAAAGAAAGTCAAAGTAGACTAACATCTTTTACGTTTGTGCATATATTACTGCTAAAGGGCTTTCAGTAATGTAATAT
>NW_015685582.1:0-214 GCF_001515625.1 Sinocyclocheilus rhinocerous
AAGTTGCAAGATGGTTATTTACTGGCCCAAGTTAAAATAAATAAATAAAGAAAATAATAATAATAATAAATAAAGAAAAAAAAAAGAAAATTGTTAGTCCATTGCTATGCTGTTGCTAAGGCTATTTGTTTGGTTGTTTGTGCATTGCTATGCTGTTGCTAAAATATTCAGGGTGGTTGTTTTGCATTTCTATGTGGTTGCAAATGGGTTCTAA
>NW_015685583.1:0-214 GCF_001515625.1 Sinocyclocheilus rhinocerous
CTGTAAGTCTATGGTAATAAAGGCCTCTAAAACTCCAGGCTTTCCTAAAGAAAGTTTAACTCTGACAAATGATTGTTTGACATAATGCACACTTATGAAACTGGTGCTTAATACTACGCGTATTATGAGAGACATGTGCAGATAATAGCGGAGGCTGAATCGCTGTCTTTGTGCCAGTGTATTGCAAATGATTTTATCAAACATCTTTCTCATG
>NW_015685584.1:0-214 GCF_001515625.1 Sinocyclocheilus rhinocerous
AAAGAACCGGTTCGCGGAAAAGAACCGAACTTCCCATCACTACACTCTGGAGAACAACCGGAAATTGTCCAAATTGCCGCGTCTCAGTCTCACGCGCGCTGCGAGTTAACAATGCCCACTTATTTGCATTTTGCGGTATTAACAGCATAAAAAATCTGTTACGGTAGTTATTTTATTCTGCGGTAACGATATATACCGTCATACCGTCCAACCC
>NW_015685585.1:0-214 GCF_001515625.1 Sinocyclocheilus rhinocerous
AGAGTATATACAGTATACTTCAAAAGTTTCAAATCTGTAAGAATTATAATGTTAAGAAGTTTTTTATGCTCAAGGCTGTATCTATTTGATCAAAAATACAGAATTTTTTTTTGTGAAATAATATACTTTAAAATATAATTCATTCAATCTAGTGAAGCATCATTACTCTAGTATTCAGTGTCACATGGTCCTTCAGAAATCATTCTAATATGCT
>NW_015685586.1:0-214 GCF_001515625.1 Sinocyclocheilus rhinocerous
AAACCGCTTGCCAAAGTGTACTTTTTGAAAACGTTTGCTCAGGTAGGTAAACTACTCCATGAGTAAAAACTGATTTATAGAATAAGTTGAAGTTGTAATTCTTATTGAAAGCAACACTGACACTGTTTTTCATGTTTAATACAAATTAAGATATGCTTTGATGGCACCTATTTTTTGTGATGTGGCATGGCAGGTCAAATCAAAGGACATCACA
>NW_015685587.1:0-213 GCF_001515625.1 Sinocyclocheilus rhinocerous
GTATATTCTTTCTGCTGTGGGAGAATGTTGGTAACCAAACGGTTTCGGGTCCCATTGACTTCTATAGACCTGAAATTGTTTGGTTACCAACATTCTTCAAAATATCTTCTTTAGTGTTACACAGATTTAGAACGACATGAGGGTGAGTAAATGATGACAGAATTTTCAATTTTTGATAGGCTATCCCACTGACACTGAAAATGCACGCTCATG
>NW_015685588.1:0-214 GCF_001515625.1 Sinocyclocheilus rhinocerous
AAAGCAGCTTTTAAAAGGAGCCAGGAACAACAGCTGTGAAACAACAAAACAAACAAACAAACAAAAAAAATAAATTACTGTACAGTGAAACTGAGAGAATAAGAGTGAGAGTTTAGATGTCTCCATTTAACGAGGGCAACATAAAAATGGGTGCAAAATAAAAGTGCATTACCATCAAGAAAACATTCATCTTAACTTCAGGATAAAGGGAAGA
>NW_015685589.1:0-214 GCF_001515625.1 Sinocyclocheilus rhinocerous
ATGCAGTGACAACACATGCTGATACTGAAAATGTGTTTGTCTGTTTGTCACTGTTTGGTGTGCATTTGTGAGTGTTTTTGGCTTATGTTCTGGGATAAAGAGAGTGTGTGTTGTTGCCTCTGTGTGCTCGAGATGTGCAGTGTTAGATGCAAAGCTTTAAATCTTCTTACTTGTACAGCAAGGCAAAGCCTGGCCATGCAAGAAACACACACAC
>NW_015685590.1:0-214 GCF_001515625.1 Sinocyclocheilus rhinocerous
AATGCTTTAACAGGGTAACAGGGTTGCAGAAAATGTTAATCATATATAGTTAAGTGTAAAATAAAAAAGCTACAATAATATTTAGTTTGACCTGATGTTGATAATCAATGTGAACGTTTCTCAAGCCTCCCTTTACTGAACATTTGTTTTACTATTTACAATAGTTTCATTATTTCATCTCACAGCTCTTAAAGGCTTAGTTCACCCAAAAATG
>NW_015685591.1:0-214 GCF_001515625.1 Sinocyclocheilus rhinocerous
AAAGCTCTACCATATTAGATCCATGCATATGCAATGCAAATAAGAGCTGTATCAAACAGTTTTACAACGTGCAAGCAGTGCTTCTAACATTGCATGCATAAACTCAGTCTTAGTGAAAAATAAGTTTTACAACAAATCCATGTATTGAAGCAATACATTGCTAAGAAACATTAACATTCTCTTTCTGTGCATGGAAGATCTTACATGTTCTAGA
>NW_015685592.1:0-214 GCF_001515625.1 Sinocyclocheilus rhinocerous
AAAGTATGAAAATTGTAACTAGAGTGAGACCTAAATGAAGTGAGATGGAGGCAAGAGTGATTAAGGGTGATAAAATCAAGCCTATTTGTGAAGATGGGATATTTCTTTTTTCCCCCAACAGAAGGTCATGTCTGATGTTCTCGTTCTGCTCTGGTAAAAAACTAATAATAATCTCTCATCATTCTCTCCCTCTCATTTTCCCTTTTTCCTATCA
>NW_015685593.1:0-214 GCF_001515625.1 Sinocyclocheilus rhinocerous
TCATCATCTGATGTCAATGTTTTCTTGTCTACCCAGAGATTTTCAAGCATATCTTTTATGACAGTTAAAACAAAGTGAAACAGCAAAATAAAAAGTATCTCAGCATAATCAATTTAAATTCTAATGTCACACAGGTTTGCAGACAGGTGCTGTCCATGGTTCTGATCAACCGCTGACAGAGATAGATTCATTTCCTAATAAAATTCATGTTATT
>NW_015685594.1:0-214 GCF_001515625.1 Sinocyclocheilus rhinocerous
AAAGTGGAAATCAGTTTACTAAATAATGTAAACTTGACTGACTTCACTTCCACTTTAAAAAGTAAAAGAGACTACTGTTTATTGTTTCATATGAATGCTAAGTTATATTTGTTTAGGGTATAATAATTATTAATCATGTAATTAGGCATCAACAGAAGTCTGTGTTGACTGCACATGTAGTCAGTCAGATGAAGGTGTGTTTGGTTTGTTACCC
>NW_015685595.1:0-214 GCF_001515625.1 Sinocyclocheilus rhinocerous
TGAAAATTCAGCTTTGGCATCACAGGAATAAATTACATTTTAAAACATATTCAAAGGGAAAACAGGTATTTTAAATTGTAATATTTACAATCGTAATATTTCACAACATTAATGTTTTTACTGTATTTTGTTTAACTGTATTTTGATCAAAATGCAGCCTGGGTGATCATAAGATAATTTAAAAAAAAATTTTTTTTTAAATGTTATCGACCCC
>NW_015685596.1:0-214 GCF_001515625.1 Sinocyclocheilus rhinocerous
TTATCAAAAGTAACATTAAAGACTTTTTAGTGTTACTAAAAATTCTTTCAAATTAAGTATTCTTTTGAACAATCCTTAAAAGAATGCATCACAGTGTATACAAAAAAATAATCAGCACAGCTGTTTTCAACACTGATAATAATAAAAGAAAATGTTTCTTAAGCACCAAAGCAGCATATTAGAATGATTTCTGAAAGATCATGTGACACTGAAG
>NW_015685597.1:0-214 GCF_001515625.1 Sinocyclocheilus rhinocerous
TAAAACTACTGAACGCTGAACCACAAAAAAAAAACAACTGAACAACAAATAAAAGGTTACATTGTTTGATAATTTTTTGTTTACTATTTATATAAAAACTATATGCTTTCTGTTGAAAAATTTAAAAATATATTGTAGTTTTGTATACTCTTGCCATTTTTTTAATAATTATATATAATAGCCTATAGACTTTGTCAGACTATAGAGAAGAATT
>NW_015685598.1:0-214 GCF_001515625.1 Sinocyclocheilus rhinocerous
AAAGGAACATCCAAATATTAGGATGGAGAAAGGGCCTTCTAATGATGTTCAAGATGTTTAAATGATGTTTAAATGAATTAAAGAGAGCTGTTGGAAAAAACTTCACCAGGAAAGGATGAGATATGATGATAAAAAATGTATCTGATTTTTCTCTGAACTTTTTATTGCATCTTTTTAATAAAGTGTGGAGATCAGGGAGACTTCCTTCTTCATG
>NW_015685599.1:0-214 GCF_001515625.1 Sinocyclocheilus rhinocerous
TAGAAACCATCCTGAACACCTTAGTAACAGCATAGCAATGACTTAAGACACACCCTAGCAACCACCCAGAACATGCTGAACAGGCTAGCATAGCGTTTAAAATGCTAGTAACATGCTAATTTATTTTAACAACAAACCAAAACATGCTAGCAATGTGCTTAAACATACTAGCAACCCAGATAGCAAGAACGTTTGGGCCAAATGTGGCTGATAG
>NW_015685600.1:0-214 GCF_001515625.1 Sinocyclocheilus rhinocerous
AACAACTTAAACTATATTTACTTGTAAACGTATTTTATATATACACACAATACACGTGCTTAGTTCTCATATATACAAATATATAAAACGCAGATTACAAATATAATATCGTCTTCGCAAGTTGCCCTGATGTCTGAAAAGTTTTAGTAGTTGTAATGAGATCAGCTCGGGTTAGTTGTGCAAAACTGCAAACTAGTACGAGACTCGTCGGTTT
>NW_015685601.1:0-214 GCF_001515625.1 Sinocyclocheilus rhinocerous
TTGCCATAACAAATGTGCTTTTCAAACACAGTTACAACAACACCAAAAATATAATGTTATAAAATCAAGGGTCAAGAGCCCAACTAAAACAAACACTAATCACCTTGATGGTAACGTCAAATGAAACAAACCATCATCTAAATCCAACCCAGTCTCATAAAAATACGTAGCCTACCTCTGCGTACATTTCTGCAACACCGTTTTTACGTACCTT
>NW_015685602.1:0-214 GCF_001515625.1 Sinocyclocheilus rhinocerous
AAAGTGTACGTTTTGTGCTTGTAAATGTTACGTATTAATACCTATATATATAAACATGAGACCAGGCTGGATTATGCTAATTTCTGCATCATTAGCGTTATCTTTAAAGCTACTTATACACATTTTTATGCATAAATGTTCATACCAGAAGCATTGCAAGCGAGTGGTGAATGTGCACGTGAAGCTTTGCGCATTTTTCTAAAATCCACATAGC
>NW_015685603.1:0-213 GCF_001515625.1 Sinocyclocheilus rhinocerous
GTTAAAAGTGCTATATAAATAAAGGTGACTTGACTTGACTTGACACACACACGCACACACACACACACGCACGCGCACACGCACGCGCACACACACACACACAGACACACACACTCAAACACACACGCACACACACACAGACACACACACTCACTCACACACACTCACACGCGGTGCTGCGGGGCTCCTGGAGGTCCCTGAGGGCCTGAGCGT
>NW_015685604.1:0-214 GCF_001515625.1 Sinocyclocheilus rhinocerous
AAATCGCATCATATGACCCCTTTAACGGCAGCAGTGATGATGAAGTGAGCGCCAGTGATCGCGGCCGCGCCTCTCGTTTCATACACCCGCTCCACACACGCTGCTGGGCGGCGATCAAACGGACAGGGCTCCGAGGTCCACGAATATGTTATAAGATATACTCCATTATTTGATACTATAAATATATTTCCAGGATTATGAAATCCGTATGCAC
>NW_015685605.1:0-214 GCF_001515625.1 Sinocyclocheilus rhinocerous
CTGAAAGTAAACGCTGATGCAGCACAGAGTCCGACTAGAGCAGATCCAACAATAATGTCGCAACACATAAGTGTGAGTAAACGTGCTTTTGCCTCTTACATTGTCTATTCCAGATCGTCATACTGAGAATTTGCACGTTTTTAACCCAAATGATCCATGTTGTTTTCAGAGTACGTCACAGAAACTGTTAGCCAATCACAGCAGTGGGCGTTTC
>NW_015685606.1:0-214 GCF_001515625.1 Sinocyclocheilus rhinocerous
AACAGAGCCGATTCTCTCCTGCTTCAAAAAGAGCCTAAAAGACATAGCAAAATCAGAGACAGTCAGTTTCTACATTGTTTTCATTTATAATGCTTATCATATGACTTTGTGCAAAACTTGTTTATGTTGCATCAAGCATTCAGTGGTCAGATACTTTTTTGACTGCAAAACTTTATAATGGACCACTGTTCATGGGAACATGCTATTTACAAGT
>NW_015685607.1:0-214 GCF_001515625.1 Sinocyclocheilus rhinocerous
AACAATACGAACAGGGTTGCCAGGTTTTCACAACAAAATCTGCTCAATTGCTTATCAAAACTAGTCCAATCATGTTCTGGGGGTTATATTTCGCGTTAGTGGGGTCGCTTTAACCCATGGAGTTGAAAAACAACCCGTGGAAACAGTGGAAAAAGTTGCCCAATTCTGTGGGAAAACTGTGGACTTGGCAACACTTGCGCAGCGCGCTGTCATA
>NW_015685608.1:0-214 GCF_001515625.1 Sinocyclocheilus rhinocerous
AACAGTAGTTGTATTAATGTGTGCTTTATAAGTAAAATAAACTGAAACAGAAACACCACATGATTGCAACAATGCTTTTCCTGGACCAGCAGCAACATTATCAAGACATTACCCTGCGTAGTGTAACTCACTGGCATATGCAAACACATACTGCCTCACCAATTCTATCAATCAGATTCTTCCATAATTCACACACAAACACACACCTGTTAAT
>NW_015685609.1:0-214 GCF_001515625.1 Sinocyclocheilus rhinocerous
ATGAAAAATACATCTAAAGCATTTATTAATCTTAATGTTAATTGCTAAACATTTACTAATACATAAAACCAAAAGTTGTATTTGTTAATGCAAATGAGTTTACATGAACAGTGGTATTTTTATTAACTAACATTAACAAAGAAATATATAAATACTGTAACTAATGTACGGCTCATTGTTAGTTACTGTAGTAAAGTGTTACCGAGTTGTTTTT
>NW_015685610.1:0-214 GCF_001515625.1 Sinocyclocheilus rhinocerous
AACAGGGTAACATGCATACTAGACATTCTAGGTTTACTCAACACTGCGTTAGCAGCTAGCGCCATGCATCACCCAACACTACGTTAGTAGCTGGTGCTATGGGGGCATTGTATTACCATGCCATATATAAAGTGATTGTCGGTTTATCAGCCCATAGAAATATGCACAGACTGATAGAAAAAAAATGTGAACTGACACCTGTGCAAAAAAAAAA
>NW_015685611.1:0-214 GCF_001515625.1 Sinocyclocheilus rhinocerous
AACCAGCTTGTTCAGCCTGTGGAAAAGTTTTTCAATGAAGATGGTGGGTACAAAAGAAGCATGTATTAATGAGTTTTTGTTTAATTATTGTGAGGTCTCTCTTCATATATTATGTCACGTATTATACTGACTTGTGTTCGTCTTGGAAAAATATACTTTAATACAGTTAATTCACAATTTATAATTAAAGCTGATTTCTGAAATACTTTTGTGC
>NW_015685612.1:0-214 GCF_001515625.1 Sinocyclocheilus rhinocerous
TGCAGTTTGATGTGGCCAAGAACATATAGTATATAAAGAATGGCGTACTACGTAAATAAACCCTAAACCCTAATAAAACCTAATTTATTAGGCGTAAACCCTAATAAAACCTCCCCTGCCTGTATCTTTCTAGTGACCCTTCAGACCTTGACGAGCTTGTTCAGGTGTATTTGATTAGGGCTGAAGCTGAACTCTGCAAGGCTATTTACAATAT
>NW_015685613.1:0-214 GCF_001515625.1 Sinocyclocheilus rhinocerous
AACCTCACTGACTGCCTGTGAGCTTTCTTCACCCAGTGATGAACCCGCCTCATCTGTAAAAAGATGCTGTTTTAGATTCAGCCATTGGAAGATTGTTTTTATCTGGCGATATTTCTGAAAAGGCATTGTGGGGATGTTGTTGATCTCTAAAGACACAGGCCAATGGTCGGGCCTCTCTGAGTTTCTAATGTCACAACTTCTGACACGCCACATA
>NW_015685614.1:0-214 GCF_001515625.1 Sinocyclocheilus rhinocerous
ATCGCGATATCACGTTCCTTCTCCGCAACACCCACAGTGAATAGACAGCCAACAGTCAACAAAGCAAAGTCCAAAAATTAACTCAGTGACGAACGTGGACCCTCGCGTCTAAGCTCAGATTAAGACCATCACAAAAAAACTTT
This sequence comes from Sinocyclocheilus rhinocerous, assembly GCF_001515625.1. Taxonomy (NCBI): domain Eukaryota; kingdom Metazoa; phylum Chordata; class Actinopteri; order Cypriniformes; family Cyprinidae; genus Sinocyclocheilus; species Sinocyclocheilus rhinocerous. Next base: position 144 of record NW_015685614.1, read on the forward strand.
ATTCTGATCTACCGGACTGTCTTTTGATAGTGTGCTATGGCTAAAAATTTGCGAACATAGTTCTCCAGCGA
>NW_015685615.1:0-214 GCF_001515625.1 Sinocyclocheilus rhinocerous
TTTGCTGGAGGTTAACAACCTTTCCAGAACGTTGCACACCTGAATCAGAGGCATTGTAACAGTAGCCTTAATTACATGCAAATATACAATGAATAAAAAGTAGAATTGCATGAATCTCACACAGAAATATCTGGGTCATATTTCACCCCAAAATCAAAAGGAAAAAAATAATAAAGTATATTTTGCATAAAGAAAATTCAGCCTATTTTTAGAA
>NW_015685616.1:0-214 GCF_001515625.1 Sinocyclocheilus rhinocerous
TAAGTCAAGTGTCAGATGAGAAGTGGCCAAGAACACAGAAAATCATAACTACATATATCTACAAGCTACATATATCTCCCTCTCTGGCTGCTCAAGCATTGGCATATGCCAGTTCTTATCAGAAACATAGGAGGTAGTTCAGTCTTGCGTGTAAAGCTACGATTATATCAATGAAAGTTCATTAATACAGGTTCCCACAATTGCCCATGCTTTC
>NW_015685617.1:0-214 GCF_001515625.1 Sinocyclocheilus rhinocerous
AAAAAAAATCACAATAGAAGTGTTATAAAATCATGTGATAGCTTGAATGATAACTACAAAATAAAACAAAAATTGATGTTTGATGAAAAAATAAAAATGAAAAATCGCCGTTGACGTTAATGAAACTTCAGCCAAGCAGAAAATTGCAAAGTAATTTCTGCCTATTCTGCAGAAGACTTGAAATTTAGAGCTTGAGTTGTATGGGCCAGTGTTA
>NW_015685618.1:0-214 GCF_001515625.1 Sinocyclocheilus rhinocerous
AACTAGTTTGTAAGTTGATTGAACTACGATATTTGCCCCCTCAACTTAAAAAATGTATTGAATCAATTCAATAATGATATCACGTTCTAACCATCACTTATCGCGGGATCTTGCGAAGACCGTTGCAGACAGAAGACAGTCAGTCATCTTGGTGCGCTTCTCTGCAAAATTTGGAAATTTTCTCAATCTATAAATTTGGTAAGTAAATATTTGT
>NW_015685619.1:0-214 GCF_001515625.1 Sinocyclocheilus rhinocerous
AACTGGAGGAATTGGTGTTACGGGCAGTCGTATCGGTGCAAAGCCCTCTGAAACATGCGAAAAGATGTGTAAAACTCAGTTGAAGGCATGAGACAAATGTAATGCGTTTTGGCTAAATGCATGAATCACTCTGCCAACAGGCCCTTTATACTGGTGGCTATAGTGCTGCTTTTTAACCCAGAGCTCAGCTGTTTCCTCAGGCGTGTGTGTGTGT
>NW_015685620.1:0-214 GCF_001515625.1 Sinocyclocheilus rhinocerous
GAAATGCTATAGCAACCAGACAGAATGCCCTAGCAACCACCTAAAATACCCTAGCAACCATTCATAACGCCCTAGCAACCACTCAGAGCACCCTAGCAACCACCTAGCAATGCCATACCAACCACCTAAAAATGCACCAACAACCACCCAGAACTCCCTAGCAACTACCTAGCAATGCCATACCAACCAGTCAGAACATCCTAGCAACTACCTA
>NW_015685621.1:0-214 GCF_001515625.1 Sinocyclocheilus rhinocerous
AACTTATTGTACTGAAACACACACTGTGAGAAATACACACACACATACATATACAGCCTTCCCTACATGGTGAACGTTACAAAATGGTACGTGAGAGACGTCCTCCGAACGTCCGGCAGAGAACGTTACAGAGCGGACCTAAATGGACGTTCGTAAGGTCCGGGGGACATCTACGGTGGCCGTGAAGTGCAAAACAAATCACAATTCTGAAAAC
>NW_015685622.1:0-214 GCF_001515625.1 Sinocyclocheilus rhinocerous
AAAGTACAGAAATAGGGAGCAAAGCGCAGAGCAGTAAGCAAGAACCTCCGAACGGTAGCGAAGCCAGAAGCGAATATAGTCAGTAATAAAATAAGAACAAATAATGAAATTACTAGTGATAGCACAAATAAAAAATAATGATAGGCCTACAAATGACATAAATTGCTTTTTAGTTCCCTTTCATGGGAACTTCGAACTGCATCCTCTAGGGGTC
>NW_015685623.1:0-214 GCF_001515625.1 Sinocyclocheilus rhinocerous
ATTTGCATCGTGAAAAGCGCTATACAAATAAACTTGAATTGAATAGAAATGCTAATTAAAGGACCATGGCTTTTCTCCAAGTCCTTTTGAAATGACAAATCATGGGACATTTTTAAAACAGGGAAGGCAAAAAAAAAGGAATTTTCAGTCATAAGCGCTGGAATAAACAAGCACCAAGAGGGTAATGCTTTGTGTGATGGAAGATTGTGGATAC
>NW_015685624.1:0-214 GCF_001515625.1 Sinocyclocheilus rhinocerous
TATTGTATAAATAAAGAAATTATGACTGAATGTGATGCGTTTAATAAATTATTACATATACAAACTAATTTATCTAGTATTAAGTATGTGAGATTTAAAAATAAAGAAGAAGAACATTTTTAATAGTATATTTATCCAACTGAAATCAACATCGTTTCAACGTTAAGTAAACCAATTGCGTCGATTTTCCGTTAGTTTTGAATGGCGTGCCTGA
>NW_015685625.1:0-214 GCF_001515625.1 Sinocyclocheilus rhinocerous
GGGGGGGTTGTGATACGGTTTTGAAAAATAAAAAATACCATGGCACATTACTAAGCACTGAAATATAGGGGGAAAAAATAGAAAAGGAAAAAGTGTTTTTTTTTTTTTTTAAATAATTAATGTGCCCCTATTATGGATTTTTGGAAAAAGCTTTTTTTTTTTTTAATAATTAATGTGCCCCTATTATGGATTTTTGAAAATTACCTTTCATGCA
>NW_015685626.1:0-214 GCF_001515625.1 Sinocyclocheilus rhinocerous
CAAATATACATTATATTTAACGTAAAAGACGACTGGGGGTCAACAACGTACAAAATGTATGATGAAGGCGCCTCCTTTGATAGTCTCGTTAAGATGACAAAGAAGTGCGTTCCAAATAAAGAGTTTTTTTGACCCCTACACGCTCTCACTCCGGAGGGTCAACTCTTTGAGGGATTAGGGCATAGGGATGAGCCCTTCCGAATGGAACGCAGGG
>NW_015685627.1:0-214 GCF_001515625.1 Sinocyclocheilus rhinocerous
AATTAAACAGGAATATACATTAAATGCATAAGTAAATAATAAAAATAATAATTTCACTGTCCTTGACAGGTGATGCTTTGCCCACTGTAGACTCGATTAACATATCGTCCAACTTAGCTGGCAACTTCCACTTTCGGGCCCCAGTGACATCCCAATTCACAATGTCATTCCTTTTAATCAAATCATCCGTCAGTGCCATTACTTTATGAATGTA
>NW_015685628.1:0-214 GCF_001515625.1 Sinocyclocheilus rhinocerous
TTTTAGTCCCGCTCCCGCAAGGTTATATTCCGCACCCACCCGCTCACTCTTTGTTCACCCGCTGTCCACTCCCGACCCGACCGTTCAGCTAAATTTAGATCTCGTTTCCAGATCTCACATTTAAATTTCCGCTACTGAAAAAGAGATAGGCTAATAAATAAAAGTGTAGTCTGCACAAAATTGTTATTTTATTCGTCTTGTCAAGAGTCTTGAA
>NW_015685629.1:0-214 GCF_001515625.1 Sinocyclocheilus rhinocerous
AATAATTCTATATATTTTATTTTTTATTTCAGTTTTAGTTTTAGTAATTTTAGTAAACTGTAAATTAAATTTTAGTACATTTTGTAAATTCTAAGTATTTTTTTGGAGGATATTTTACAAGAATTACTATTTCAGTTTTTCTATGCAACATTTCTAAATGAAAAGTGTACATCAGGAAATGTATTTATTTATAATTTTTGTTTCATGTAATATT
>NW_015685630.1:0-214 GCF_001515625.1 Sinocyclocheilus rhinocerous
TATATCATTGAAGTGGACTCCGACGAATACATGTGATCTATATCATTGAAGTGGACTCCGACTAATACATGTGATCTATATCACATGTATTCGTCGGAGGATGTAGTATTTATGTATTTCTATATTTATTCATTTATGTATTTCTACATTTATTTAATTCTGCATTTATGTATTTATTCATTTATTTATACTCAAGTCATTTCTCGTCCTCCAT
>NW_015685631.1:0-214 GCF_001515625.1 Sinocyclocheilus rhinocerous
AATAACTGTCCACGCCTTTTCAGCGTTAATTCTTCACTGTTCATCTTTAGTAAATCCTGACTATTTCAATGCCAAAAGACGGTTTGCGCTGCTAAGCTGTTAGAGAATCTGGCCCTTAATATGTTAGTCAACACATCGAAATAAGTGTACTTTTTAAAGCATCACAAATTTTTTATTTATTTTATTTATTTATTTAGTCATTTAGCAGACGCTT
>NW_015685632.1:0-214 GCF_001515625.1 Sinocyclocheilus rhinocerous
AATATAAAATTATATAAAAATATTATTATTATTGTATAATTCATAATATAGCACTATAGCACATATTGCATTATATTCAAATATTATGCATATTATTATATTATATTATGAAAACAAGCAACAGTTTGAGTTTCTAGGCAGTACCTCTAGATCCAGGATCTCCGTCCACGAGCAGATGCTGTGGCTGCTGAAGGTACAGGGAGCCTCGACCACG
>NW_015685633.1:0-214 GCF_001515625.1 Sinocyclocheilus rhinocerous
AATATCTGTTTCTATTTTGGTCTGTGTGACTCCGCCTACTGCCAATTAACTCAATATTATTTCAGCACTCCGGGTTGTAACCTGCACAGTGGCATTTATGCCACAGACATTGTTTCATCAAATCATTCAGCTTGTTGATGAGTGGTATGATATTACCTTTCTGAGCAACGACTTAACAATATCTGCCTGTCTGTCAATAAAACTATGCATAAAA
>NW_015685634.1:0-214 GCF_001515625.1 Sinocyclocheilus rhinocerous
TTTCTAAAGCGTTTTTGAAAAATCGCTTACCCCACCTTTAAGTAAGTTGCCTTTAATAAAAGCATATGCTAAATAAAACATTGGTCTAGGGTCAGGGAGCTAACAAATAAGAGTACTGTGCGCTTTTACCGTTTCTATGTTTTTTCTGTTACACCACTCAATATGAAGCAAACTCTTCAAGATTGGGCAAAGCCAAAACAACAAACAAAAGATG
>NW_015685635.1:0-214 GCF_001515625.1 Sinocyclocheilus rhinocerous
AACACACACACGCAAACACACGCACACTCACACACACACACACTCACTCACTCACACACGCGCACACGTAAACGCACTCACTCACTCACTCAAACACACACACACACACTCACACACGCGCACACGTAAACGCACACTCACTCACTCACTCAAACACTCACTCACTCAAACACACTCACTCACTCACTCAAACACACACACACACACACACTCA
>NW_015685636.1:0-214 GCF_001515625.1 Sinocyclocheilus rhinocerous
TTTTTGTCACCTGGGCTGGGCTTGCTTATTTGTTTTTTAATAACAGAAAAACCCAAAAGTTATATTTTTGACAACTGTACGTTTCACTTTCACACTAAAAGAGAAATTAATACGTTTCAGTCTGAAGAAAGTGCCTCTGCACTTATTCCAAATTTCTCACATCATGGGGACAGGAGAGATGTTAGCGAATAAATGGGAAAACAAAGTAACTTGC
>NW_015685637.1:0-214 GCF_001515625.1 Sinocyclocheilus rhinocerous
AATATCTGTTTCTATTTTGGTCTGTGTGACTCCGCCTACTGCCAAATAACTCAATATTATTTCAGCACTCCGGGTTGTAACCTGCCCAGTGGCATTTATGCCACAGACATTGTTTCATCAAATAATTCAGCTTGTTGATGAGTGGTATGATATTACCTTTCTGAGCAATGACTTAACAATATCTGCCTGTCTGTCAATAAAACTATGCATAAAA
>NW_015685638.1:0-214 GCF_001515625.1 Sinocyclocheilus rhinocerous
TGGTTTGCAAACACTTTAAACAAATAAGGTGCTTTTTTACAGCAGCATTCATTTTTCAAAGTAGCAGTTACAATTTTTCTTGTAAATCTCAACATAACATTAATGGAATCAAATTAATGCGGGTGCGGGCAGGTAGATACTCGTGTGTGTGGGATGCGGGATAATAAGTGTGTACTCACACTAGGCAATCTTAACCGTGCCCGAGCACGTTTGA
>NW_015685639.1:0-214 GCF_001515625.1 Sinocyclocheilus rhinocerous
ACATAGGAAACCAATATTTAATATTTCACAATATTACTTATTTTTTTCTGTATTTTTAATCAAATAAATACAGTATTGATGAGCAAAAGAGACTACAGTAAAAGACTGATTTTGAACGGCAGTGTATATAACCTAAAAAGCGATATTAATGCGCCACTTGATGCATGCACACACACACACACCACTCGCACACAAATCAGAGCACAGAAACTTG
>NW_015685640.1:0-214 GCF_001515625.1 Sinocyclocheilus rhinocerous
AACGGTGCTTGATCTGTGCAGACTTCTCTTCTGATTTAGACTAGATGAATCTTTTCCACTGAAGGAAGCAATATTATAGATTATAGACTTGTATTTTAGCCGGAAGCAACAGTTTGTGATTAAAAATCTCTTAATAGTAGATTTGTTTCTTACAAACATGCAGCTTTTGGCTTCACAATGCATTAACTGATGGACTGGAGTGGTGTGGATTATT
>NW_015685641.1:0-214 GCF_001515625.1 Sinocyclocheilus rhinocerous
TATGTGTATACAACATCAGATAAATACATACCTTGACATTAAATAATAATATGAATTAAAATTATTTCAGCTGATCTGCATATCATTTTTTTAATCCTCCTGTACGGTCATCATGTTAAATGCTTGACTAAAAAAAGTTTCTCTGTTCTTTTAATTCAGAAGCGTGCACATTTCAGAGATTGCTGCAGCTGAATAACATAAAGATGGAGACCTT
>NW_015685642.1:0-214 GCF_001515625.1 Sinocyclocheilus rhinocerous
CTTTCTTCCACAAGGAACACAAAAAAAGTGAATTTTTTGAAGAATCTCCAGGCTACTCTTTTTTAATATTTAATGTGAATAGTGAAAAAAAATGACAAAAAGCACCATATAAGTAGTTCATACAACAGTCATATACAATATCCCAAGTATTCAGAAGCCATATAAACTTTCGAGCAGAAAAGATTAAAATACTATCATCATTTACTTACCCTGA
>NW_015685643.1:0-214 GCF_001515625.1 Sinocyclocheilus rhinocerous
CTTGCCAAAACGGGTATTTTAATATAACTTTGTGTGTATGTTTCCATTCAAAGAGAGTGAAAGAGGAATCAATCTGTGTGAATCGCGCCTCTCTCTCTCTCTGCGTGTGCTCGCTTCGGATGTGTGCGGCAACGGTAGAAAACAGTGCGCGTGTTCTCTTTTGCTTGAATGGTGTAACGAATCAGCTCATGGGGAAATATGAATAATTAATCAT
>NW_015685644.1:0-214 GCF_001515625.1 Sinocyclocheilus rhinocerous
AGTTAAATTAGGGGTCACTGCAAGGTGAGTTGAACCAGTTAGAACTAGCTTATATTAATTATAATTATACTGCAGGGGCTGTTGAATGCTTAAATCTGATTGGTTGATGAACGTTCTAAGGTGTGCAATTATTTTCAGGGAAATGCAAATGCATGGCTAAAGTAGTTCCAGGCAGGTCTTTACATTACATGTCCATATCACTTTGCCATATGAT
>NW_015685645.1:0-214 GCF_001515625.1 Sinocyclocheilus rhinocerous
ATTTATTTAAAATAGAAATATTTTCTAACAATATAAGTCTTTAATTTCACTTTTTATCAATTTAACACATTCTTGCTGAATAAAAGCAAAAAAAAAAATTTAAAAAATATTATATTGTGTATATTGTTACAAAATATTTCTATTTTGAATAAATACTGTTCTTTTAAATTTTTTATTCATCAAAGAATCCTGAAAAAGTATCACAGGTTCCAAA
>NW_015685646.1:0-214 GCF_001515625.1 Sinocyclocheilus rhinocerous
TCTTCTTCCATTTCCATCAGCACTTCACTCTCCTTTTTCAGCACTATCAGATCTAAGGCAAAAAGAGACAAATGCAAATTAACACCAGTTTAATGGCACAAAACTACAAACAACAAAACATTAGGACATGTAAAGCATCTAGATCCTATACCCAGGGGCATCAAGCGGGATTTATACTTTCGCCCGGCTCCACGCCGTGAGCCTCCGCTCCGCG
>NW_015685647.1:0-214 GCF_001515625.1 Sinocyclocheilus rhinocerous
AAGCCTTGAATATGTAATCAGCTTCACCTGACCTTGACTGAACTTCTTTTTTTCACTTACAAAAGGGTTTATACCTTGCTAAACATGTCAGCACACTAATTAAAATGGTCCTAAATAAAAAGATCCTAAATAAAAAAAATACATAAATCTGTATCACTCACTAATAACCAAGAGGTTTCCCTCAAAAAACTCCTAATTTGCTGCTTATTGATAG
>NW_015685648.1:0-214 GCF_001515625.1 Sinocyclocheilus rhinocerous
CAGCTGCAAAAAAGAAACAAATGTTAAATGAAGTGTAAATATTTTAAATTAATTAATAAATAGCTCGTGTTTATGTGTATATATGTGTGTGTGCATGTATATTAAATAACTTGTGATTCTATATTATATTAATAGTATATAAATAACATTTCAAGTTTAAAGTTACAATTAATTATGACAACATTTAGCTGTTGATGATGAGATTGTCTAATAA
>NW_015685649.1:0-214 GCF_001515625.1 Sinocyclocheilus rhinocerous
AATGATGCTGATTCTCTGTATTTCTGCGTCTGGATCTGCACTCCTTCTCTACTGTCTGATCTACTGCAGATCTCCTACTAAAGGTATGTGTATAACAGGAAAATATTCTTATCAGCTGCAATTCAGTGGGTTTCAACTGCAAGATTATGACCCAATGACAATTATTATGATAATAATAATAAATAAAAATTAAATGTAAATGTTGATAAGCCTG
>NW_015685650.1:0-214 GCF_001515625.1 Sinocyclocheilus rhinocerous
AATTAAAGTTACGTATTGACTCGGAAGTATGCGGACGTCTTTTTGCCGTGGCGCTGTTGCCATTGTGAATCACAATTTCGGAGCTCCATTGATCTTGGCTTTTCATAGTCGTGGTGCACGCGCTAAACAGGGTCAACCTACTCAGAGTCGACTGAACTAACTCATTTGGGCTGTTCTGAACCCGAAAACTCAGAGTTTCCCATCTCAGGGTAAG
>NW_015685651.1:0-214 GCF_001515625.1 Sinocyclocheilus rhinocerous
AATTCTTCTCTATAGTCTGACAAAGTCTATAGGCTATTATATATATAATTATTTTAAAAAATGGCAAGAGTATACAAAAATACAATATATTTTTTAATTTTTCAACAGAAAGCATATAGTTTTTATATAAATAGTAAACAAAAAATTATCAAACAATGTAACCTTTTATTTGTTCAGTTGTTTTTTTTTTGTGGTTCAGCGTTCAGTAGTTTTA
>NW_015685652.1:0-213 GCF_001515625.1 Sinocyclocheilus rhinocerous
GAGTGTGTGTGTGTGTGAGTGTGTGTGTGTGTGTGTGCGAGTGCAAATGTGAGTGCATATGAGTGTGTGTGCGTGCACACGCGTGTGTGTGTGAGAGTGCGAGTGTGTGTGAGCGAGTGCGTGTATGTGTGTGCGAGTGTGTCCGAGTGTGAGCGCGAGTGTGTGTGTGTGTGCGTGTGAGAGTGTGTGTGTGTGTGTGTGAGTGTGAGTGTG
>NW_015685653.1:0-214 GCF_001515625.1 Sinocyclocheilus rhinocerous
CATTATCCTTCAGAAATCATTCAAATATGCTGATTTGCTGCTCAAAAAATATTTATTATTATCAATATTGAAAACAGTTGTGTTTCTTAATATTGTTGTGGAAACGGTAATACATTATTTTTTAAGATTCTTTGATGAATAGAAAGATTATTTGAAATAGAATTTTACTATCACTTTTGATCAGTTTAATGTGTCCTTGCTGAATAAAAGTATT
>NW_015685654.1:0-214 GCF_001515625.1 Sinocyclocheilus rhinocerous
TCTATTCAATATTTGATTTCAGTTGCAAATACATCACAATACTGAAATAAATTCGGCAGCAACCTCCGGTTCACGTGGACTTTAAAGGCACAAGATGTAGTTTGATGACGGCGTAAATAAGCGTGGATCATCTGAGTTGTTGTCTTCAACTCCACAGCCGATGGAAAGCAATCCGACGGGACTCAGCTATTAAAGTTCCCTTTCAGTCGGTCAC
>NW_015685655.1:0-214 GCF_001515625.1 Sinocyclocheilus rhinocerous
AGCTTATTGAGAAAAAGAATCAACCATCTTTATTTATACTTTATAAATTTATTTTTATTTCTTCTTTTATTGTTTGTTATGTGTGCCTATCTATGTGTTTGTTTTCCCCTAAAAGATTAAAGCGTAGTTGAACTATTTTACTATTTTAGATGCATTTGTAATGATAAACTATACATTTAACTTCAGATACTAAAAAATAAAATTTTGACTGTGT
>NW_015685656.1:0-214 GCF_001515625.1 Sinocyclocheilus rhinocerous
CTGGCTCTGACTTTGCTTTCTCTGATCATAAACTCATAAACTTCAGTTTTAATTTTCCAATATTTAGATAACCTATGAAGAAAATACTTACCTACCGTAAAATCAGTTCTGTGAATGCAACTTCTTTCTCTACCTCAATAAGGGCTTCTAATCTGTCAGAATGTTTATTTTCTAACTGTCCATCAGAAATCTGCTCTATCTATGATAATGTTAT
>NW_015685657.1:0-214 GCF_001515625.1 Sinocyclocheilus rhinocerous
AATTAATAACAAACAGTCCCCCTCAATGCGTCCACTGAAGGCGCTTTGGGAGGAGGAATTGAATTTGTCACTTGACTTTTCTACACTCATGGGACTTCTTTACTGTTTTGACATAGACTATCCCAAGAGACTGAAGTATACATTTGAGGTGATACAGAAAGTTTTCATGGGCAATTGTTCTGCGAAAGTTCATGGACTCCCCAACAAGTTGCTT
>NW_015685658.1:0-214 GCF_001515625.1 Sinocyclocheilus rhinocerous
AATTCTCTCATTATAAACAACAAAGTGCAGATGTACGTGCGATGTTAGTATAAGAGATTTATTCATCATACAGTGTAGGTAGCTTCATTGATTATAACGGGAGTGTATTTTAAAGTGCATAAACTCGCTGCTTTTTGAATAACGGAGGAAATGTAAGCATTATAATTAATAACTTACAATGTTTCTATTAATTTGTTATCATGTTAAATACAAA
>NW_015685659.1:0-214 GCF_001515625.1 Sinocyclocheilus rhinocerous
TTGTTATAAAATTGCACATTGAAAGAAAACCACATTTTGAAGAATCATTTACAGAAATCTAAAAGTTTCTACCATCTATTGTACTTGCTTGTTTTATAATGTTTGTTAGATTATAAATGAATTTGTTAAATTAATAAATGTAAATACCTGCAAGAAGTGACTCCAGGGATGCATTAATTTGTCTTCTGCAGTTTTCAAGCTCATCTCTGAGCTG
>NW_015685660.1:0-214 GCF_001515625.1 Sinocyclocheilus rhinocerous
AATTGACAGTATATACATGTTGTCATCACTAAATGACACTACACAGCATGTTATATGGTTTAACGTGTTTTTGGCTATATGGTGTGAGTGTGAACACTATTGTCATGAGCCAGGTTTGATCCCTCCTATTATTCTCAGTCATATTTTCCTTCCCCGCTCTCACCTCATGCTCTGCTGTTTGTGATTGCAATCAGCGTGGTGTGTATTGGTGTAC
>NW_015685661.1:0-213 GCF_001515625.1 Sinocyclocheilus rhinocerous
TCCTCCCCTCACACTGTCCTATCAAATAAAGGCAAGAAAACCAAAATTTAAGTTATTAAGAATATTGTTTAATATTACTATAATTAAATATTTATTGATACAACCTATTAATACTTCCACTATTAATATTGCAATTTTATGTGCTATTATGTAGCCATAATGCTTATCTATCTATCTATCTATCTATCTATCTAAGTAACATTGTCAATATTG
>NW_015685662.1:0-214 GCF_001515625.1 Sinocyclocheilus rhinocerous
AATTGCTTGTGAAACAGCAAAGACAAATTCAGCTTCCAAGTAAAGACATCCAAGTGTTTACTGGTGATCCACTGACTTTCAAATCCTTCATCAGGTCCTTTGAACATACCATAGAACACAAGATAGACAATGAAAAAGACAAGTTATATTACCTAGAACAATACACCGCTGGAGAGCCACAAGAGATCGTAAGAAGCTGTGAATATATGCCATC
>NW_015685663.1:0-214 GCF_001515625.1 Sinocyclocheilus rhinocerous
TCTCACCAGAGTAGACCTTCCCGTTGGTGGAGATTGCAGACACTGAGGTTGCTGTAATTGTTGTGATGGTGACAGACATGAAGATAATGACGTAGGTCAGAACTGCAAGCAAAAATGCAGAATTTAAGGGATTCCTGTGGCACATATGTAAAATGTCTGTAAATATGTCCCCTGAGATAGGACAAAATTGACTGTTTAACAGTCGTTTGAGAAT
>NW_015685664.1:0-214 GCF_001515625.1 Sinocyclocheilus rhinocerous
AATATTTTAATATTGTTTAATGTTTACCCTTTATCTTTCTCCATAGATGAACGCTATCTGTGCAAAGAAGAAAATTAATGTTAACATTAAGACATTTAAATTGGTTTCATCCAGTGATAATCATAAAATGAGAGAAAACTTCAACTTATTGAATGCGCTAGGAATGATGGCCCGTGGGTCAACAAAATAAATGTAATTATTATTATTATTATTA
>NW_015685665.1:0-214 GCF_001515625.1 Sinocyclocheilus rhinocerous
GGCATATCTAAAATTCAACAGATTTAATGACTACCAAAACACCACGCTATGACTGAAATTTAGGATGGGTCTGCATGAAGAAGTGAAATGACAACAAATCCAACCTCCAAAGGCAACCGGACACACTTCTGCACATTAGTATCTAACTTTAAGCTCATCAGATTTGGTTACAGATCTGACACAAAACAAATTCCCAATTCTGTGGAGTCAATGG
>NW_015685666.1:0-213 GCF_001515625.1 Sinocyclocheilus rhinocerous
TAATGTTCTTTTTAGCAGCATCATATGACCCCTTTAAAACCAATTTGCTGCTGACTTTCGATGATCCAATTCAACCATACTAATAAGCAAAAATTACACAAAACAAACTAACTTAAGATAAACTAACTTTCTTCTTCTTTTTTTATTGCTGAAGAGTGTTGAAATTTTTTCTTCTGTGTTCTACTGTACAGACGTGATTTACATTTCCTTCAG
>NW_015685667.1:0-214 GCF_001515625.1 Sinocyclocheilus rhinocerous
AATGAATGATGCGCATCAGAGGGGATTTAGAAGTGGGTATACGCCATAAACTGTAAAAAAAAACGTGTTGGTTTCAAGAGAGAGACTGGGAGGTTGCCGCTTGGTATACGCCCTATACCTGCGTATACCCGGAACTACACCAAGTTTGTACAGTATAAAAACCATAACGCCTATGGAGAGTCCCCACAAAGATAGCGAAACCAAGTATGTCTCT
>NW_015685668.1:0-214 GCF_001515625.1 Sinocyclocheilus rhinocerous
GGAAAAAGTGTGGTAGGAAAAGGTGCACCAGCAAAAGGGATAACTACAGCCTTGAGAGGATTGTCAGGCAAAATCCATTCAACAATTTGGGGGAGCTTCACAAGGAGTGGATTGAGGCTGGCATCAGCGCATCGAGAGCCACTACGCACAGGTGAATCCTCGACAAACAAATGTCAGGAGCGTCTTACCTGGGCTGTGGAGAAAAAGAACTGGA
>NW_015685669.1:0-214 GCF_001515625.1 Sinocyclocheilus rhinocerous
AATGTGCAAATGAATTTGATGAAGAGCCTGCCAAAACAGTGGTCATGCCACCTAGTGGTCAGGAGATGTGAAAAATGGCTTCTGAAAGGTTTGGCCAAAAATCACGAGACTGGTTTCTTTAAAGTCAGTGCAGCATACCAAGCTGACTGACATCCAATTGCCCCATGTCAGCCATTTTGAGATTTGGACATAATGAATGCACAAAGTGGTTTTC
>NW_015685670.1:0-214 GCF_001515625.1 Sinocyclocheilus rhinocerous
TATCTGATCTTTAATAACATTCTCAAAAAAGTTATACATTGTTAATGGAACGTTATTTCCTGAAATGTTTTAGTTGGGCGTTTGTCTATCCTTTTCTAAATGTTACTAAGTTATCTGGTCTTCAATAATGTTCTCAAAATGTTAGCACAAGAACATTATTTATACATCGTTCATGGAATCGTTCATTTTTTACTGAAACGTTTTAGTTGGATAT
>NW_015685671.1:0-214 GCF_001515625.1 Sinocyclocheilus rhinocerous
AATGTTTCATGAATCACACGTGAACTCTGTCGTAAGTTGATTTGTACGAATCTGCGCTCGTTTCTACGTTCGATTGATAAATGAGACCCATTGTCTTTTTCACTTCTTCACTTTCTGTGAAGTGCTAAAAATGCACTCATCACTTTATTCAGCCTTATTATATATTTCATTAAAACATGCAAAATCTTTTCAGTAATGAGATGTTTATTGTGGA
>NW_015685672.1:0-214 GCF_001515625.1 Sinocyclocheilus rhinocerous
TTGTAAAGTCTGTTTTTAAAACACACAAATACTTCATATATTAACGAAGAATAGCGGTGGTTCAAACAGCAAAAGGGACAAAACAGAACAAGCAAGTATAAGAATAAACAGAACATAATGAGATTCTGCACATTTGAATTTCTTCAGATAAAATCACAGTGATTGTGGTACATTTGTGTGTACATACTGTATGTATTTTAATATTTGTATATGA
>NW_015685673.1:0-214 GCF_001515625.1 Sinocyclocheilus rhinocerous
ACATGTAGGTTCCCATTGTATGATACTTACATCTCAGTATGTCTTCACTTCTTGCGCAATTAAAAAAAAAAAAAAGACATGTCTACATTTTTACTTTTTGATTTATAAAATTGACATAAAATCAAGATGTAAGACTGGAGATATTTTAATTGCCATAATATGATTTTATTGCTATTTTTTTTAACATATATTTGAAAAAAAGCAATGCAAATTA
>NW_015685674.1:0-213 GCF_001515625.1 Sinocyclocheilus rhinocerous
TCTATCTATCTATCTATCTATCTTATCTATCTGTATGTCTGTCTGTCTGTCTGTCTGTCCGTCTGTCCGTCTGTCCATCTATTGTTCTTTCGTTCTCTATCTATCTATCTGTCTGTCTGTCTGTCTGTCCATCTATTGTTCTTTCGATAGATAGATAACGAAAGAACAATAGACGGACAGACAGACAGACAGACAGATAGATAGATAGATAGA
>NW_015685675.1:0-214 GCF_001515625.1 Sinocyclocheilus rhinocerous
ATAATATATAATATAGGGACTGTTATTGAAGAAACTTGAGGGTTTTAAGATCCTAATACAGATTTTACAATCATAGATGCTACAGTTTTAATGGCTGCAACAGTAGCTCTCTGTCTTGCTTTGGTAATTTATTTTTCTCATATAAGTTTCCACAATGATAACAGATCAAATGATTTTTGCTCCAGTAATAGCGAAAAATTCATACTGAATGGAA
>NW_015685676.1:0-214 GCF_001515625.1 Sinocyclocheilus rhinocerous
CCAGTATCGGGCCCGATACCAGTATCGGTATCGGTGCATCCCTAGAAAGAAGTCTCTTATGCTCACCAAGATTGCATTTATTTTATCAAAAATACAATAAGAACTGTAATATTGTGAAATATTATTGCAGTTTAAAGTAACTGTTTTCTATTTTAATGTATGTAATTAATTTCTGTAATGACAAAAAGATGAATTTTCAGCATTCTTCAGTGTC
>NW_015685677.1:0-214 GCF_001515625.1 Sinocyclocheilus rhinocerous
AATGTGGCTAAATGTGCCGTTTCTCAACCAGAATCGGGCCAGATCTGCAGATCCAAAGCCTAGCCAGAGCTGGCTCACTTCTGGCGAGCCGCTGCCAGACACTCAGCCGCATTCGGCCCGATTCCGCTGGCTACCTGGGATATTGGATCACTGTTACACCACGATAATTGAAATCGACCTGAAATAGTAGACCATCCGGGGACTTTTGGCATAC
>NW_015685678.1:0-214 GCF_001515625.1 Sinocyclocheilus rhinocerous
ATAACATAGTTGAGAATCATCTTTATATAAAGTTTGGTATAAAAACTGATGATGATGAGGCAATGAAAATTGATTTCTGGTTAAAACAAAAATCCCACACTTTTTGCCATTTCATGTCTATTCATATCTTTTTATTTAAAAAAAAAAAAACAGGACTTTTTAAAGTACGGATGTCCTCTACAGAGGACATGGCATAACATATGAATAAAATATA
>NW_015685679.1:0-214 GCF_001515625.1 Sinocyclocheilus rhinocerous
TTAGACACTATATTGCCTGTTTTTGCTTTATTTCGCCAGCAAAAAATAATTCCAGCCACAGCACTGTTTTTTCGTCTCTACATGATGGTGTTTTGTTCCTGAATTAATCAACCGTTTAAATGATTCGGTTCAATTGCAATGACTCATTTATTAACAGTGACTTGCTGCTACCTACTGGTGGTTTTAATTTCACATTTAAAGTATCTTTTCATTT
>NW_015685680.1:0-214 GCF_001515625.1 Sinocyclocheilus rhinocerous
ATATGTATACACTACTGTTTAAAAGTTCGGGGTCAATGAGACTTTTTTTTTTAAAATGAATTAATACTTTTATTCAGCAAGGATTAATTAAAATGACTGAAAGTGATGAAGACATTTCAAATAAACTGTTATTCTGGGCTTTCTATTCTTTAAAAATATTTTTTGCACAAAAAAAAAAGATCACGGTTGCCACAAAAATGGTAAGCATCACAAC
>NW_015685681.1:0-214 GCF_001515625.1 Sinocyclocheilus rhinocerous
AGCTCAGTGTCCTTTTGAAGGGGTTTGTTATTGCACAAAAACAGCTGCCCAATAATTTTTCGTCAATGTTTAACTCTAAAAGCTTTTCCCCGTCAGCTTTTGAAAAGAAGAGCAATAAAGCCCTATTCATATGGACTGAATAAAAACAGTCCACTGGGGGCTATGACCGAAGGGCTTCTTTTCTTCTGCCTCTAATCAAATAGGAACTGAAATG
>NW_015685682.1:0-214 GCF_001515625.1 Sinocyclocheilus rhinocerous
AAGATGGATGAGACTGTGAAAAAGTATGTACTCCTTCCATACAGGAATACATTTGTAGGTATGCCATTTCTCCATTTGTCATAACAGCCGAATGCAGAAGCATGCTGAAGGAAGTGAGCCCATTGTGGTCCAAACCTACAGCAACAAAGTATCAAATGTAAATGCTTGTACAGAACCAAACTGAATCCATCTAGTGTAGATTAGATATTAGTTA
>NW_015685683.1:0-214 GCF_001515625.1 Sinocyclocheilus rhinocerous
TTTCCACTGAGACATTGCCTAAAATCACTACTTAGGGCCAAGTATGTTGGCAGGGCAAGTAAAAAATCTGAAGTACTGGCCCGATCAGGTCAGAAGAAAAAGATCCTCATTGCCGAGCCCTGCTGTTACTTTCTTATCAGTACTTCTGGAAGAATGTAACATTTCTACATACCTGAGCCTCTTCCCCTGGATCTCCCACAGTCTCTACCAGACG
>NW_015685684.1:0-214 GCF_001515625.1 Sinocyclocheilus rhinocerous
TGGAGAACAACCACTGCTTTATTGATGGTTTGTATATCTGCACTCAAAGCTCTTTGATTTTCCTTCTGAATGATAAATACAGACAACTGCCACCTGCTGGTATGGAGAGTTATTTCCTCTCATTCAGACGCAGAATGTGTGTCTTCAAGTGCAACTTTTCGGCCGCCCACTAGAGATTTGCTGTCGATTAGGTGTTTCTGTGCCTTTCCACTTA
>NW_015685685.1:0-214 GCF_001515625.1 Sinocyclocheilus rhinocerous
AGTTAAAGTACTTAAATTAAAACTGACACTGAAATAAAATTAAACGAAGCTAAATAGAAATATTAAAAACTAATGAAAAATGTCAAAATCATGTAACGAAAATGGCATTAATAAATAGGCCTACTATAATAGTATATAAATAATACTAAAAATTAACTGAAAATTAATCACTTTAAATGATTCCAATATCTCAAGGTAAAAGGTTAAATTTACA
>NW_015685686.1:0-214 GCF_001515625.1 Sinocyclocheilus rhinocerous
CACTAAATATGTTAAAAAAAAATTTTTTAAATAACTAAACTAATTAAAACAATTATAATTTTATAGAATATAAATATAATTTTTATTTAATTTTTTATCACATTTTAAAAAATAACTAAATACTAAGTTAAAAGTTAATAAGTACATAACTGAAAATTAGTAAAGAAACAAATCAAATACTACATAAACATAAAATAAATGAATATTTTTTTTA
>NW_015685687.1:0-214 GCF_001515625.1 Sinocyclocheilus rhinocerous
AAGTAAATCCATCAAAACCATTACAAATACTGAAACATACACTATATAGTATACTGTATTTGTTATAATCTTAACTCAGAAAAAAATAAATATAGCTTATTGTACAATGTACACCACAAGAGGACAACCTAATCTTTACATAGTTTAGCTTTCCTGATGTTTAATACCAAGTCATGTTTCATGATTTATCTGATGTATTACACTAACCCTCACA
>NW_015685688.1:0-214 GCF_001515625.1 Sinocyclocheilus rhinocerous
ATCCTGCATACAAGTCAATAAAACCATCTGTTTGATCACTTACCTTTTATCTCTGGCCTGTGTTGTGACAGAAGACCAGACCCACCATTACCACCATGGATCCCCGGCCTCCCACACCAGCAGAAGTCTTGGAGGAACTGGTTAACACTCTCCACGCCTCCCTCACGCAAGTCACCACCCCTCTATCTGCCTCTGTAAGTCCCATGGCCATTCC
>NW_015685689.1:0-214 GCF_001515625.1 Sinocyclocheilus rhinocerous
AAGCAACAAAATGTGATTATTTTAAAGGAGGGTGATTTTTTTCTACACCCACTGTATATATATTTTATTGTATTATTTGTGCTATTTGATTTTATTCTACTTGTTTATTTTATCTCCTGTTGTATTCTAAACTTTATTTACTACTTCCTATTCATCTGTCCATTTGTTCTACTCTACTTTTCTTAATTCCTGTATTTGATATTTTGTTCTATTT
>NW_015685690.1:0-214 GCF_001515625.1 Sinocyclocheilus rhinocerous
AAGTTTTGCAAAAATGTAGGAGATGCTCAAAACTGATTTGACTAATGTATTAGTTTTAGAGAGCAAGGGTTAGACATGACTGTAACGACTAGTAACAAACTGGCATGCAGATCTTAGACCAAACCGAATGTCAAACTCATCTTCCTATGAGCAAAATCTAACACACATAGGACAACACATAGCGTATCAGCCGGTAAATGCAAAAAGGACTTTT
>NW_015685691.1:0-214 GCF_001515625.1 Sinocyclocheilus rhinocerous
AAGTTTTGTTCTCTGGTGGAATTTTATCAAGCAGCTTTGGCACTCGAATTCTTTTGCCAGGTGCCAGAAACTGTTCAATTTCTTCACAAGTTTCTGGAAAATAAATAAGTAAACAAACAAAATGATTACGTGAAGTGCTTTCTATTGTAAGTAACCGTTTCTTTTCAGTCTAAAACAGTTTTTTTTACTCAAGTATATTGTACTTGATTCATAA
>NW_015685692.1:0-214 GCF_001515625.1 Sinocyclocheilus rhinocerous
AAGTGAGGATAGTGAGAACTAGAATGACTGACTGGCATCATTCTGTTGGCTACTCCTTATTCATCAAAAACCACATATGTAATATTCAGAGAGAGATATGCTGTGCTGTTAAAAAGCATCAAAAAAATTTTTTATTAGAAATGTAATCTTAATTTGCACCTTTTTGATGAATTTTGTTGATAGATTCTGATAACTGACAAATATCAACCAATAA
>NW_015685693.1:0-214 GCF_001515625.1 Sinocyclocheilus rhinocerous
GCAGCAGTTGACCATATCAAAAAAATAAAATAATAACACACACACGCGTACACACAAAACCCTATTATAGTGCTGAAATGCTGATCTTTTCAAAGAAGTACATCTATGGTAGCATGAAGTGTGTTTGTAATGATGGCTGCACATTACAGAACTCGCAACGCAGTTAAATGGTTCACCAGAAAAGTTACATCCGAAAGATCAGGAAATCCTATAA
>NW_015685694.1:0-214 GCF_001515625.1 Sinocyclocheilus rhinocerous
AAGTGACGTGCAAACCTGTTTTGGTCTGAAACTTTCACTTCATTGTGGCCCAAAAGCAAAGATGGTGCCCAGTCAGGATCGGTGTCAAACATTTCAAACGCTGGCTGTCCTATACACATAGAAATGTCATATGTTATACATGCTGATGGAAACCTTTACGTCATTTCATCAGTATCTCAAGCTGACAGAAGACCCTAACAAAAATGAACCATGG
>NW_015685695.1:0-214 GCF_001515625.1 Sinocyclocheilus rhinocerous
ATCTGTGCCAGCGCGTGATGTAATAAAACTGCAGATCGTTAATAATCGTTTTTAAAAAAAAATCCATTTTATACAATTCGCCTTCATTTTGCAAGTGCACTCGCGAATAAACAATTTTCAAGTTCAACACTTTTTGTTCCGTTCAGTTGTAGATGCTGCTGATTTCACCGAGACCGCCGCGGCTCAGCAAAGAGATATGTGTGTGTGTGTGTGT
>NW_015685696.1:0-214 GCF_001515625.1 Sinocyclocheilus rhinocerous
AAGTGTGGATATTGTTTCACCAAATTACCTCTTATTGTTACATCTGCCCCCAGCCTGTGTTACAACTCACCCCAGTAGTGGGGAAGGTTGTAACAACGGAACTCTTTGTATTTGACATTAACTCCCATAATCTGTGATTGTGTAGTACAAGTTCAAGTGAGTTTTATTGGTAGTAGACAAATGTGGCTACAATGTATCAAAGTTTGAGAGGTCT
>NW_015685697.1:0-214 GCF_001515625.1 Sinocyclocheilus rhinocerous
TAACCCCTCTCCCCACCATCAGCAGTCCCTAATGGTTGCTAGGAGTGTGGTCTGCCATACCTCAGGGTGGAGAGGGGAATAAGAGGACAATAGTGGGGCTTTGCATAAGGCTCAAGAGGCTGGAACAGCTGCCATGGTCACTTGGTGGAGGACTTGCATACTGAAGACCACGCTAGTGTAAAGCATTTGCCAAGGTCGTCCTTCTCATTTGTGA
>NW_015685698.1:0-214 GCF_001515625.1 Sinocyclocheilus rhinocerous
TGATTAGCGCGATGATATCATCTTGGATGTGACGTTTCATCTCGGGTGTAATAAGCGACGTATGAAGAACGGGCCCCTGGACGTCTCTTAAAGGAACAGTTCACCCAAAACTTCACAAGAGCATTTAGAATCAAGACACATAGCAGTGGTTTGACATCATGTTTCTCACAAATGCTCAGAGGCGGACAAAGTACTCAACTCCATTACTTGAGTG
>NW_015685699.1:0-213 GCF_001515625.1 Sinocyclocheilus rhinocerous
TTTTTTTGTTTGTTTTGTTTTTCCGTACAACGCAATGCACAACAAATGGTGCTTTTGGTGTTATATTTCGTTGTCTAAAAATGAAGATAATTATTTTTCACTCAAAAAAAAATCTAAAATGCCAGATTTATTAATACTTAATTTGTTATTTTACGCATACATTTTAAGTAATAATAATGATGATGATAATAATAATAATAATAATAATAATAA
>NW_015685700.1:0-214 GCF_001515625.1 Sinocyclocheilus rhinocerous
AAGGGAATGGAACTCCATCCCATCAACAATTAGAAGACTAGATACATATAGTTCTTTTCAGTTTCCTTTTAACAAATGGTTACAACTCAGCACTGTCAACATTAATACGGTATATTCATATTTTGATTTTAGACTTCTTTGTATTAATTTGCTTTCTCCTGTTGCTATCTACACTGAACAAAATTATAAATGCAACATTTTTGTTTTTGCCCCC
>NW_015685701.1:0-214 GCF_001515625.1 Sinocyclocheilus rhinocerous
AAGTCCTTATTTTGATTTAAACATATTTTGGCAGCTTTGGGGGGGAGTGCTTCACAAACTCCTGCTTTCTTCGTGTGAGGGGTTACGTGAATTTGTAGCTGAAAAGCATGGGTGTTCATAGAGTTTGACTTACAGATACTTTGCTTTCAAGATTCCTAGTGCTTCATCCGAACCTCTCAGTCCATACCGCAAAAGGTTTGCCAAGTGAAAAATA
>NW_015685702.1:0-214 GCF_001515625.1 Sinocyclocheilus rhinocerous
ACAAAGAACTCTTAAATGATTTTTAAAATGTTTACAACTGGCTTTAGACCATCTACAAATGTTAAATCGTATTTATTTATTTTTTGGCCTCATGTTTTTCTAAACCCATATGCTTTTTTTTCTTTTCATATGGTTTGTTCTGTGGAGCACCAAATGACATTTTATGGTGTTTTTGGTATTTTTTGGAGATTGATGGATGAACAAATAAATAAAT
>NW_015685703.1:0-214 GCF_001515625.1 Sinocyclocheilus rhinocerous
ACAAACTCATCCTAATCTCGGATGGCCTGAGGGTGAGAACATTTACAGCAAATCTTTATTTTTGGGTGAGCTATTCCTTTAAAATAAAATTTTTTTGTACTGTAAACGATACTAAAGAACCATTTTCCAATATAAAGAACTGTTTGTGCAATGAAAAGGTTTCATTGACGTTAAAGGCTCTTCAATGCCAATAAAGAACTGTTATTTTTAAGAG
>NW_015685704.1:0-214 GCF_001515625.1 Sinocyclocheilus rhinocerous
ACAACAGTTACAACAACAGCAGCACCCTCAACAACCACTACAGCTTTTACTGAATCATCCACCGCTACTGCAGGAGTAACCACAACAGCACCACAAACTAGTGTAACAACAGCTGAATCTTCTACAACGGTTACAACAACAGCAGCGCTCTCAACAACCACTACAGCTGTTACTGAATCATCCACCGCTACTGCAGGAGTAACCACAACAGCAC
>NW_015685705.1:0-214 GCF_001515625.1 Sinocyclocheilus rhinocerous
ACAAGTTTTTTTTGTGAAAAACACACAGACGTTACAAAAACACCGTCAGTTTGTAACGATCGGTCTTATTGGTAAATGTTTGTGAAGGTAACAGTATTTAAAATATATTAACTGTAAATGTAATATCAAATAAGTCACTAGAGGTAAAATTATAATCAAGTACTTCACGTGTGTTTTAGTATGTTAGTCAACACATCAAAATAAGTGTACTTCT
>NW_015685706.1:0-214 GCF_001515625.1 Sinocyclocheilus rhinocerous
ACACACATGACAAAAAATAACTGAAAGGAAAAATAGAAACGCAACATTTGAATATGAGTACATACAGGTTTGAAAACGTCACAAGGATTAGGAAATGATAACAGAATTTTCAGTTTTGTTTATGTAAACATGAAAAATACAATTAATTAACTAAAAACTCCAACAATGTTTTGGACCCCATTGACTTTCATTATATGGAAAAACTTCTTAAAAC
>NW_015685707.1:0-214 GCF_001515625.1 Sinocyclocheilus rhinocerous
AAGACAAAAGCTGAAACAAATCCAGCATTAAGACGTTTTAACTTTAAACCATCACTTCTGGCCAAACTACGAGTCCATAATCCATAATAACACTTCCTCCATTGAGAAAGTCCATCTCCTGTTGTCTCTCACATCAAAATCCTTCAACATATTTGTTTAGAGCTGCTTTTGCTTGTAAACGCTGCTTGATCTGTGCAGATTTCTCTCCTGATTC
>NW_015685708.1:0-214 GCF_001515625.1 Sinocyclocheilus rhinocerous
TGCTCCAAAATGTTGTGACACACACCATGTACCAACACATGCTCAAATCAGTCTGGATAAACCTAGAAACACACACATTTGCTTGCTTGTATTTGCAAATACCTCAAATCACAGAATCTGCAAATATTTCAATGCCACATATTTTAACATAATAATTCTGATTTGGTGTAAACATGTTAATGTTTTTCATAAAAAGACATGTGGAAACATGTAC
>NW_015685709.1:0-214 GCF_001515625.1 Sinocyclocheilus rhinocerous
AAGTGGCCACGCACTTAATTATGCAGAAATTTAAGGCTTAATATAGTTTAAACGGATAAGTTATTTAAAAAAAATTCACCGCCCTCACAGTTGTCATGAAGTGCAAAATTAGCTATATAGAGCAAAACCACTTTTTGTACCAGGCTGTAAATAATTTTTTCTGCTGTAAAGTTGGGCATTTTAACATGGGGGGGTCTACGGGATTGAGTTCCTT
>NW_015685710.1:0-214 GCF_001515625.1 Sinocyclocheilus rhinocerous
TTCTTACGTTTCTCTTCTGACAGACTCGACCTCACTCTAAAACCTACAGCTGTCTCTGTCAGAGGAACACGGCTTCTCTTCAGACACATCACAAACATAGATACACTCAGGTACAGACAGCATTATAAATTCACTTCAAGGCACAATATGTAAGTTTCACTCCTAGAGATCATTTATTCAAAACAATAACAAAGATGTAGCTGGAATCATGGGA
>NW_015685711.1:0-214 GCF_001515625.1 Sinocyclocheilus rhinocerous
AATCGATCGCGGATGGTTTCATTATTTTGGGCGGATAAAAAAAGTGAGGATAAAAATAATAAAAGCAAAAAATTTTCTCCATATATACTTGGGTGGCCGTTAATATACCTGGGTGGCCCGCCCAAGTAAAGTCTATGTGTGGGAAGCACTGAGATAGATATATATATATACACACACACACACACACACACTAGGGATGCACCGATACCACTTT
>NW_015685712.1:0-214 GCF_001515625.1 Sinocyclocheilus rhinocerous
ACACCAAGGAGCAGACATATGCAATATCATCCAAAGCCCCCATGTGCATCACAACCCCAGCATACGACAAGTGCACACACTGCACAGGGCCCAAGCTATTCACATGATCAGAGATACATCCCACCAAAGCCATATATAAGCAGCCTTTCCCCTTCACCTGACTCCCGTGTCAGAGAACGAACTGATGACTATCCAAGGCCTCATTATCAGCCAA
>NW_015685713.1:0-214 GCF_001515625.1 Sinocyclocheilus rhinocerous
ACACTCCAGTATTCCCTGCACTTTCTGTGGAGATGAATTTCAAACGCATTGTTTTTGTACATTCTACATTAATTCTATCCTATACATAATCACAAAGTATGATTTAGTTTATTATAAAATGTTCCAGTATTTACAGGCAGAATTATTAAGGCAGTCAGTACGTCGCTGCATGGCATAAATAATAGAAATTAATTTAAAGAAACTGCAGGCTGTT
>NW_015685714.1:0-214 GCF_001515625.1 Sinocyclocheilus rhinocerous
ACACGAAAACACATATGTGTTTTAAATCCACATACATGTCGTAATTGTGATTTCCCAACACTTAAGCGGTGGCTTCTTCAAAGAAGGCGATTCGTGCGGACTCGCTATGCGCTGGGTAGCGAGACCAGGTGTCATTAACATGTCAGTCACAGTAATAACCTGTCGAGCTTCTCTGATTTTTAATGGCCTGACCTAATGTCAGAGAGAGAGACAG
>NW_015685715.1:0-214 GCF_001515625.1 Sinocyclocheilus rhinocerous
ACACTTCTGAGCATATATGTAGTTTGCTTACAGACAGTGTGCGAATTATAGGGGATTTCGGAGGAGCAGACCCCTTTTAAGGTTTGAATAAGGAAAGGGGGCGTCTTAGTAAAAGAAAACATTTTTTTTAAATGCAAACAAATAGCCATTTGTATGTTTCAATAGGGGGTTTCAAACGTTTCATTAACGCTACAAGTACGACTACAAGTTAGTC
>NW_015685716.1:0-214 GCF_001515625.1 Sinocyclocheilus rhinocerous
GATGAATAGAAAGATCCAAAGATCAGCATTTATCTGAAATAAAACACTTTGTGACATTATACTATTATCTATACCATTCAAAAATATAAAATAATTTATAGTAAATAAATTATAGAAATTAATACTTTTATTTAGCAAGAATGCTTTAAATCGATCAAAAGTGATGATAAAGACTGGAGTAATGATGCTAAAAATTCAGCTTTGAAATCACAGG
>NW_015685717.1:0-214 GCF_001515625.1 Sinocyclocheilus rhinocerous
GAGTATGTATCAGTCTTTGCTTTCATCTTTCTCTGCTCAAGTCCACACTACCAAATCTTCATATTTCCACAACAAGATCAACAGCCCTCCAGACACACGTAACCTCTTCAAAACTTTTAATTCTCTACTCTGTCTCCCACCACTTCTATAACAGCTGATGATTTTCACATGATTAATAGTAAATCTCCATCACATGCTTTCAGATGGAGCGGCA
>NW_015685718.1:0-214 GCF_001515625.1 Sinocyclocheilus rhinocerous
ACATAATACTGCTACTAAAATAAAGCAAAATTTGATTGTTAATGGTTGTATACTTTTTATTTTGTTTACTTTCTTTTGCACATGCTGTCTGAGTTAGATGTACAGATATTATTACAAAAGTTTAATCTGCAGATATTATTGTGGAAGCCTGGTATAAAGATATGAAAACTTCTTACCTGCCAACGTGTGTGGATCCTGCATCTGTCCTGCTGTA
>NW_015685719.1:0-214 GCF_001515625.1 Sinocyclocheilus rhinocerous
AAAAATAAAGAAAATAATAAAGCTAGAGATAGATAGATAGATAGATAGATAGAAAATTAAAAGAATGAATAAAAACAAAATACAAATAAATAAAAATAACAAAGAAAGAAAAAATAAATTACACAAAAAGTACATAAAATGCAAAAAAAAGATAAAATAAAATTATTAAAAAAAAATAAATAGATAGAAAGTAAGTAAATAAATAGGTATAAAT
>NW_015685720.1:0-214 GCF_001515625.1 Sinocyclocheilus rhinocerous
AAGGTTATGTTTAGGAGTAGGGTTAGGGGTGCTTGGTTTTTTTTTATCATACATACTATATTAGAAAATTCATAGGAAATCATGACGTTGTAAAGCAGTTTTCCCTGAGATCAGATAAAAGCATGGCAAAGTATAGCGGGAAAGCCGGCTAGAACATTGTATATGAATGGAGCGGAGTAACAGAGCTGAAAGTGTTCTGCAATCACTGGTAAAA
>NW_015685721.1:0-214 GCF_001515625.1 Sinocyclocheilus rhinocerous
GTTTGTTTAAAGATGGTGAATTTACAGACTCTATTTCTCAGAGAGGGTTTAGCGTGCTGCTGACAGTGTAATTTTTGTAAGCTGTTCTCACAGGACAAGTTCTGGGTGGAACACATCAGAATGAAACCGATTTCAGGGATTTTAAAACTTCAGCTGTTGTTACTTGACACACTGCAACCCTCTACGGACACCTTGGCAATTGAATCGCCATTGG
>NW_015685722.1:0-214 GCF_001515625.1 Sinocyclocheilus rhinocerous
TAATGAAAGTGGAAATAGATTACTTAGACAAGTCGACTTACATTAACATAATTTACAAAAATAAAAATAAATTAAAAATTATACACTACAGTGAAAAAGTATGGTCAGAATTGTTTTTATATTAATACATTTATTAAGCAAGGATGTATTAGATAAGTCAAAAGTGACAAAAGACTTTAGCATCGTTACAGATAATTGTATTTCAAATAAATGC
>NW_015685723.1:0-214 GCF_001515625.1 Sinocyclocheilus rhinocerous
ACATCCCAGATATGTGTTTTAAATGCCAAAAACATAAGGGAACATTCTTTCACTGCATCTGGGAATGTGAGGTGATCAAGACATTCTGGCAAAAAGTGATAACACTAATTTCCTCAATTATTTCAAAACCAATTCCAGTTACCCCTGAAATTGTGCTTTGGGTTTATTTCCTCTAAGTTTATCATTACCAGGTTATCACACTAAAATGATAGAC
>NW_015685724.1:0-214 GCF_001515625.1 Sinocyclocheilus rhinocerous
ACATAAAAAATCTTACTGATCCCAAACTTTTGAACAGCAGTGTACTTAAGTGCAAACTGAACGCAGTGTTTAAGTGTTGACATAATTGAAATTAAATTAATATGTATTATAATTTAAATTTATATTAAATGCAATTAACTAAAAGATGTGGGTTTTTTGACCCATCCTATGATGTACAGTAGGTTAGTTTGTTTCTTCATCAAACAGATTTGGA
>NW_015685725.1:0-214 GCF_001515625.1 Sinocyclocheilus rhinocerous
ACATGCATGATTCCATCTGCCTACTGATTGCTTAATCTATCCTTTCAGCAGCAGGATCTAATAGAGATATGCAATCTTCAAAATTGAGTTAGTAAATTCAGGGCTGGAAATGGGGCAGAGGGGACACAGGTTAACAAAGTCCAGGGAGTACATTTTTATACATATAGTCGGATTTCTGCATCTGTGGTAAAATATGCCCCCAACTTGAGTACCC
>NW_015685726.1:0-214 GCF_001515625.1 Sinocyclocheilus rhinocerous
ACATAAAGACAGTATATTTTTAATATTTGTTTAATGGCATCTTTTGTTATGACTGAAGGCAAGTATCACTGTTAACCAATACTACTGGTGTCTCGATGAAATAGAGACTGATATTTAACCATTGACTTTAGCAATTCAACATTACAGCATAATTGAGAGCTGTCCATGTTTAGACTTTAAAAAAATAACAACTTCTAATTTAAGTGAACTTAAA
>NW_015685727.1:0-214 GCF_001515625.1 Sinocyclocheilus rhinocerous
ACAGCACATTCTAGCCCGTTAGTCTGACTGAATACAGATGATTTCCACACTTTGGCTTCAACTCTGTGTAGATTAATTACATTTTTGGGTATAAATGTGATCTCCATCCTCAGTTAAATTAGACTTCATAATGATCAAGTTTGTCTCACAAAATACCAATTTAAAATTCATGTTAAAAGGAAATACTCAATGGAACCCAGAAATCAAGCTCTGT
>NW_015685728.1:0-214 GCF_001515625.1 Sinocyclocheilus rhinocerous
ACAGCCCTAGCTCTAACCATATTCTGTTAAGACAGTCAGAATGTGATTTCTTTTCAAAAATGATTAACACAAAAGTCTCACACTGAACCATTTTATTATTCAATTCACTAAAATAAATAAATAGAATTATACTAATTATATATAAATAAGTAAATAGAAAAAACAAACCATCATTTTGGACAACAAATTGATGCATTGTGTATATTAAGTATAT
>NW_015685729.1:0-214 GCF_001515625.1 Sinocyclocheilus rhinocerous
CCAGCCCAACTACAGCGTAAAACCCGCCCATTTAAAAAAAATACCAGCCCAAAATGGATGATTCCCCCTTTAGGTGGCTCTTATGAGGTGGATTTTGTCATTTGAGGGGAGAGTTAGGGTATTTTTTAGACATATTTTTAAACTACAATCATCTAACCTAAATGTTTCATCACCCAGTGTATTTGTGTTTTTCAATTTATAATGTTGTTGATTC
>NW_015685730.1:0-214 GCF_001515625.1 Sinocyclocheilus rhinocerous
AATCAAGACTTTGTAAAAGAGCATAATAGGACCCCTTTAAACATTACCTAATAATTTACTTTTCATGTCAATTAAAATGTTTACAAATGTCATTAAACTTCTAATTGATCATGCACATCTTGAAAATCTACAAACGATTTTAGCAGATGTTATACAATGATTAAAACCTTTTGTTAATGCACAACACTTTTGCTGTTATTGAGGTGTGATACGG
>NW_015685731.1:0-214 GCF_001515625.1 Sinocyclocheilus rhinocerous
CTCAGCCAATCAGAATCAAGCACCGGAACTCTCCGTTTTATAAGTGAATTTAATGCATTAATAACTACTATAATAGTATAACACTGGTGTGTGTGTGTTTGCAGGAATCCTGCTGCCGCTGTGTGAATCCGGCACATGTACTCTGAGAGAAGCCATCATCATCGGCAGCATCATCACCAGATGCTCCATCCCTGTGCTGCACTCCAGGTGAACA
>NW_015685732.1:0-214 GCF_001515625.1 Sinocyclocheilus rhinocerous
AAGAACCTTCTTTCGCCACAAAGAACCTTTTGTGAAATGTAAAGGCTCTTCAGATATTAAAGGTTCTTTATGAAACCTTAAACATCTATAAAGGTTTTTTAGACAAAAAAGGTTCTTCTATGGCATCGTGAAGCACCTATAGTGTATGACAACATTTACAGGATGCATTGAGGAGCCCAAACTACACTCAGTGACCAAGTGATGCTTATGGTCC
>NW_015685733.1:0-214 GCF_001515625.1 Sinocyclocheilus rhinocerous
ACCACAGAATGTAAACATTGTGGTCCTCGTGAGATTAAAGTATATACTAATTCATTAACAAACAAACTTACATAAAAACGTGAATGATGTCAAAATGAATGATTTTGATCTGTTTTGATCTACAATTCTTATATTGTGTGCCAAATACGTTGTTTGTTTGTCCCATTGCATGGTTCTGTTTGGCCATTATTCTTGTTCTTTAACCTGTAATCAA
>NW_015685734.1:0-214 GCF_001515625.1 Sinocyclocheilus rhinocerous
ACAGGGTTTGTGCACGAAGATTTCAGACAGACTTCGGTGTAGAAAATATTCTCTCGCGCTTACAAAAAAAAAATCTCTCGAGTCAAGAAGAAGTTCCTAAAAAATCAGACTTTATTTGTGGACCGCGAGAGTGCCGCGAACGTCCTGCAAGTGAAGTCAAATCATTTCAGCTGCAGTTCCGCTCATAAACCCCGCCCTCTGCATGCAAACCAAT
>NW_015685735.1:0-214 GCF_001515625.1 Sinocyclocheilus rhinocerous
GGTGCCTCCAAAAACCAAACTGATAACAGTGATCTTTTTTTTTTTATTGCAAAGAACAAAACAGAAAATACAATTGTATATATATATATATATATTATATAGATTAAAACTATAAACATGACACATAAGAAAGAAAAAAAAATTGCATCTACACGTTCTGAAATTCACCTCATCATTAATAAAACAATCAACTGAGCAGTAGCCCTCAAAGTCT
>NW_015685736.1:0-214 GCF_001515625.1 Sinocyclocheilus rhinocerous
AAACATTGAGAAACAGGATGACAGTTCTAGGCCAGCAGCTCCTGATGTATAAACGCTAAAATGTGCACTAACATAAGCATGCGCAAACAAAGTGCCGTTTATTGAGTCTGTACCACATTTTGTGGTTGACAGTGGCCCATTTTGAAGTCTGGAATGGTCTTTTGTCCTAGAATACCAAAATAGATTTTTTCTCAAAATGTCCAATTGAAAACTC
>NW_015685737.1:0-214 GCF_001515625.1 Sinocyclocheilus rhinocerous
AACGAACATACAAATTAAACAATTTCAAACAGGGCCCACTGGTACTGGGGCCCCGCAAACCCCAGCTACGGCCATGATTGGAGGACACATGAAAATGTTTGCTTACTCTTCATCAAACCCACAGTACAAAAAGAATAATGTGAAATATCTGTAAACCTTGATATTATTGTTTGTGACATTAAAATACAATATATAAAATAAACAATAATCTCTT
>NW_015685738.1:0-214 GCF_001515625.1 Sinocyclocheilus rhinocerous
ACCCCGTCAGGGCAGCAGACCTGAGTACCGCAGTCTACACACACACACACACACTTACACTCATGTATACACACACACAGAGCCCTGTCGGTGAATTGACGTCAGTCGCTCACCGGCGCTCTTGTCTTTGCTCTCCATCTCCCGTTGCGCTGCTGTCGGTCACGGAGGATGAGGACGCCGATGATGAAGATACGTTGCTCGCTGCTTGGCGTCT
>NW_015685739.1:0-214 GCF_001515625.1 Sinocyclocheilus rhinocerous
ACCTAAAAAATCTAAACGAGCAACTGAAAACGCCAACGCAAAAATTACTTGACTATAATATATGCTAAATATAATATATTTTGTGCTTCTGTCTGTTTTTTCCACCCCTTTATTCACTGCATGGACATCAGAGAAGTGTCTCTCTCTGCGCTGTTAGAATCATCACCTATTATACTGGATGGACTATGTATAAGTAAAACAAATATATGGCCAT
>NW_015685740.1:0-214 GCF_001515625.1 Sinocyclocheilus rhinocerous
ACCAGCGGTCCCTCTGTACCAGAGCCCATGCAAATGGATTCTACCTGACTCACTCGCGGCGAGCGGACTCTGCCTTTACTGTGGTGCTCCAGGATATTTCATCAGCTTCTGCCCAGTCAAACACCCACGCCCGGCGGTGAGTACCCTCCAAATAGAACCAGAAATATCAACATTATCCCTGCTACCAGTGCAACTGCTAACCCAAGACCTCTCG
>NW_015685741.1:0-214 GCF_001515625.1 Sinocyclocheilus rhinocerous
TGAAACCGGGAACTCAACCGAGATTTTTCCAAGCACGAGTGGTACCGTATGCCATCAAACCCAAGGTGGAGGAAGAAATTGATCACCTGGTGCAGCAAGGTATCATCACACCTGTGCGATTCAGTGAATGGGCAACCCCGATTGTGCCTGTAATCAAAAAGGGTGGAAATGTCAGGATCTGCGGTGACTTTAAAATAACAGTGAACCCAGCTCT
>NW_015685742.1:0-214 GCF_001515625.1 Sinocyclocheilus rhinocerous
CAGTGAGTGCGCCACTTGCCTGGGCCGCACCCATGCTGAGATTGTGTTCGTTGAGACAGACTGCTCTCACTGCAAGAGCATGAGTCTTGCCTTCCTTCCCTTGAGGATCACCGTCTTTCATGATAGCGGCCCCGCCCCAGGGGTCTCCCATTTCTCCGCTCTCAGGAGCCTCAGAGGAAGAAACAGCAGCGTCAGAGGGCTGAGCATTCGGGCT
>NW_015685743.1:0-214 GCF_001515625.1 Sinocyclocheilus rhinocerous
ACAGAAGTACTGGGATAAAAGTTTATAGTTCAGATATAAACTTTGATGTGTATGGTAGCGAATAAAATAGAGTAAATATCCTTTTAAAAGTTTTTCTGCAGAATCATGAGAAAACCACAACTTCCACTGGGGGAAAAAAAAACTCAATTTATCCAGAATCATGCAGTTATATTTTGCACACAAACAGCTCTTAAAGAGTTTTTATGTAGCCTGT
>NW_015685744.1:0-214 GCF_001515625.1 Sinocyclocheilus rhinocerous
ACTAAAATAACACAAACAGACAACAAAATATCTACAACTTAAAATTAAAAATGGAAAATATTAAAACCAATTCAAAATCTTAATAAATACTATAATGCTATTATTAAAAATGTCAAATAAATTAAAAAGAAAATGGAAAATATATGAATTAAATCTAATTCAAAATATGAATAAAAATTATATGTACTATAATTGTCACACCCCAGGACTGTTT
>NW_015685745.1:0-214 GCF_001515625.1 Sinocyclocheilus rhinocerous
GTGAAACAAACTTAAACCTTCACAGATGTAAGTGCCATACTTAATGTTAAATAATAGATATAGAAGACATTAACTTTATCCAATTAAGATTACAAAAAAAAATGTTTTTTTAACTAAATCCTGTGATGTTCTAATTGTCTGGGTTTGGTTTAATCATAAACAACATATCGCTGTGTTAATAACTCAAAGGCATAAACAGAACTTCCTGTTCAGC
>NW_015685746.1:0-214 GCF_001515625.1 Sinocyclocheilus rhinocerous
ACCTGTTCCTCCTGTTCTCTGCCCCTTTATATTGTGCTCCCTTCCCCTCTTGTGTTGTCAGTTCATTGTTTCAACTTGCGTTTTTGCTAGCACTCCTATTAGTTGTGGTCCTGTATTCTCCCAGTCAGATTGTTTGTTGAGTGTGTATCCAGTCTAGTCCTTTCCTGTCCTGCCTTGCATGCTGAGCTACTGGTCATCTCCCCGGGTCTGCCAC
>NW_015685747.1:0-214 GCF_001515625.1 Sinocyclocheilus rhinocerous
GATTATTTGGGAAAAAGATTTACATAAAGTCGTTTCAAAGTCTTATTAAACCATTTGAAATCCAGTAACACCAACTAAATATGGTCAATGTAACTGACCCAAATACATATGTACACAACTCAGCTCCGTTAAGCTGACTAGAATCTGTCATCCTAAAAAATAACCATATTTAGAAAACGAAACAGCTGTACAGGGTTTGAGAGGTGGAGGTAAA
>NW_015685748.1:0-214 GCF_001515625.1 Sinocyclocheilus rhinocerous
ACTCAACACAGATCAGACACTGAAACAGAGGACGACCAGTGATGGAAAAGCCTGACAGAAATCCCACAAAAAAAGTGATCTCTTGAAAAGCTCTGATCAGTAGAGAGAAAAAAGACTGTAGACAGAAGACAATCTCACAAACAGACAGATTGAGGCTGAAGAACTCTGATGCAACTCCATTTCCAGCTCCTGTGACGATCAGCCAGATCACATA
>NW_015685749.1:0-214 GCF_001515625.1 Sinocyclocheilus rhinocerous
AGAATATGACACAAACCTGCAATAATTAAACATGTTAAAAAACACCAATATCCTTTATGTATTTAATCCCATTTTATCAACCAATGTCTTTGCTGCTGACCTTTGATGCTCCAATTAAGCCATACTAATAAGCAAATATGACTTTAGACAAACATAACATTTGTGTTTCATTTTTCCTGAAGAGTGTTGAACTTTCTTCTCTTGTGTCCTATTC
>NW_015685750.1:0-214 GCF_001515625.1 Sinocyclocheilus rhinocerous
TTTCCACTCGAGTTTGGTGGACCCCCAGACAAAATCACTTGATTACTCTTTTGACATTGATGGATTAGTCATCCAGTTGACAGAGTTAGTTGGTTTGGAAGCAGACTTTCATTACATCCACCTTCCCAGGTTTCAGCAGCACCATCTCAAAGCACACTGGTCCATTCTGAAAAAACACGTGCAACTGCGTGACTGCAGTGCTTCAGGGGTGGAC
>NW_015685751.1:0-214 GCF_001515625.1 Sinocyclocheilus rhinocerous
GAAAATTATTACTTTTTCAACATTTTATTTTAATCCATAAGTATAAACAATGTACTTATTTTATTGCTGCCATATATGGTCTCCTAACTACATGAGGAGCAGTGGCCATTTTGAGTGAAAAACCACAACACTGTCACAAATATATGTATTTCTCATTGTTACGGGGTTGTAAACAGGGGCGTAGCCATCATTTCAGAAGTGAGGGGGACAGAAA
>NW_015685752.1:0-214 GCF_001515625.1 Sinocyclocheilus rhinocerous
GAGCAGATGGATCAAATCCTACAGGCACAAATACAATGAACCAGTACATTAAACAAGTGCTCTCAACCTCAGAAAAATGAACACAAGGTGGGGGAGGGGCGAGAAATGAAATATATATTTTAAAAAAATCTGAGGTACTGTTTTTTTTACTCGACTTTTCTTCAATTGACAGCTCTACTAACCTGTCAGGAGGAGATGTATAGGCACTAATGCT
>NW_015685753.1:0-214 GCF_001515625.1 Sinocyclocheilus rhinocerous
ACTATCTGATACTTTCGCTCTACCATAGTAGTTTTTGTAACGTTACCTGTTTTACTACGCAGGTAAGTGATATTATTGTAATATTTAAATTGTAATGTCTTAAAGGAATACTAAGACAAAAATTAAAATTTGCTTAATATTTACTCACCCTCAGGCCATCCAAGATGAGTTTGTTTCTTCATCTGAACAGATTTGGAGAAATGTGGGTGCCTTC
>NW_015685754.1:0-214 GCF_001515625.1 Sinocyclocheilus rhinocerous
TGAAGACATCAAAAACCGTCGTTTTGAGGATTGGTTTTCAAAAACTATTTTAAGGCAATGCCGTTGCTTAGAAGAGGGCTCAGCCTTGGGTTGAGTATAGATACTTGAGTCTGAAAAGTGTCTTTAGTGCCTATTCCAGCATCCCAGATCTTTGTGTCCTTGTTTGACAGTGCAAGAACAGTGAAAGAAACAGACTGCAGGAATAAATAAATGA
>NW_015685755.1:0-214 GCF_001515625.1 Sinocyclocheilus rhinocerous
CTGGATAACTCTATCTGTTTACATACTGTGTCACACTCTAATTCACACTGAGAGATGGAAATGAATGATAATGATTTGTTCAGAAACAGATTGTTTCACAAATGAAATGGCATATTTCACTTATGTTTTAAAACTAGTTATTACTTACAAGTAGGGTAATGTAGGTTTAAGTTTGTTGACCTCTGAACAACAATCATTTGGTGGTTGAATGAAT
>NW_015685756.1:0-214 GCF_001515625.1 Sinocyclocheilus rhinocerous
TAGAATGGTGATAACTGAGCTTCCCTTAGGTTAGGCTCCCCGCTATGCACTCTCAGCGACTGTAATTGCCGAGGTGATGTTAAAAGCAGCGAACAGCTTCCGCCAGGGCTATCCTGGCAGCGATGTTGAGGAGCAGCAGGCGTAGTCCTGATCCAGCAGCAGCAGCTGTTGAGAGAGAAGATGAAGGCGGGCGAGCGAGCCATCCACAGGTGCA
>NW_015685757.1:0-214 GCF_001515625.1 Sinocyclocheilus rhinocerous
GTAGGCTCAATGCTCTTTCAACTGGAAGTTTATCTAAATCCAACTTCTTAAGATCTTTGGCCCTTTGCTCCACTGAGACAGTTTGCAACACTGCACGACTGTTACTGATCCATTTTTCCAAAATGAATCGCCCTTTCTGACACTGAGCAATAAGAGCCTTCATCGTCTTTATAGCTTCTCTTTCCATAGATGAACTCTTCAAGCAGTCGTCCAC
>NW_015685758.1:0-214 GCF_001515625.1 Sinocyclocheilus rhinocerous
ACTGTCCTGCGTGCCCACCAGAATGTGATCCCCTCTCCAGCACACACTACGCACTGACAGGCCTGCACAGATCCACCACATAAACACTTAGTAAGCAAATGAAGGAGACTGTGGAAGCAAACAGACATGATCCTGAAACATACTGATTGAAGGATGTACACTGTAGACTGTCAAGGATGGAGAGGGTGCTTGGGTGCTTGATAATACATATAGA
>NW_015685759.1:0-214 GCF_001515625.1 Sinocyclocheilus rhinocerous
AAGAGAAAGGAAAAATTGAAATCGCATCCTATGACCCCTTTAAGAACATGACATACTATAAATAAAGAGTTCATATGCATCTTTCACGGAAATGGTTTCTTTTGGCTAATTAATGTTGTGAGATGTGACCGGAAATTGGAGACTGTTAGACTGATGGCCTCTTTAAGGACTCCTGGGAAATTGCAGTAGAATGGTGCTCCTAAATGTATTCTTA
>NW_015685760.1:0-214 GCF_001515625.1 Sinocyclocheilus rhinocerous
ACTTGCCCTCAGTGTGGAGAGAGCTTCTCATGCGAACAAAGTCTTGATCTTCACATGAAATTTCACAGTGGAATGAAGCCGTACGCATGTGATCAGTGCGAGAAGACTTTCAGGCAAAAAGCAAACCTTGCCAAACACAGTAAAATCCACACTGACGAGAAGCCAAACGCGTGTGATCAGTGCGGGAAGAAGTTCAGAAATAAAGGAAACCTTA
>NW_015685761.1:0-214 GCF_001515625.1 Sinocyclocheilus rhinocerous
CTTCAGTGATTCTGTTTGTTAACAGCAGCTGTTCATCACTAATGCACAATCATCGCTTAATTAATCACTTAATCACTTAACTGCAAAGTTTTAAAACTTACATGGTTTAAGCCAAGGCAATTGGTTTACTCAAACGGTTTGAGTTACTCTAACTTGTTGGGTTTTACAGTGCATAATTACATGCAAGTAACCCTAAGACAAACCCTAATCCTAA
>NW_015685762.1:0-214 GCF_001515625.1 Sinocyclocheilus rhinocerous
TGAATACTTTCCGTACCCACTGTATGTATGTATGTATGTGTGTGTATATATGTATATATATATATATATACATGTATACATACACATACACATACATACACACACACATACATATATACATATATATATATACATACATATATATATACATATACATACACATACATACACACACATACATACACACACACATACATATATACATATATATATA
>NW_015685763.1:0-214 GCF_001515625.1 Sinocyclocheilus rhinocerous
ACGTCCCACCAACCACCAGTCCTTGCTTGTTTGCACAATATATTTGGGAAGTTTTATACTTTAAAGCAGTTTATTAGTAGTTAGTTTGTATGCTGCACTCTAAGAAAAGTAACAAATAATGCACAATCTACTGTGTTAATATGAAGTAAGTTTCTGGATTTATTTTTCTACAGGTTTTTGTACCTGCATTTTTAATTACGCATTGTATTTTGTG
>NW_015685764.1:0-214 GCF_001515625.1 Sinocyclocheilus rhinocerous
ACTAGCCAATGGCGATTCAATTGCCAAGGTGTTCATAGAGGGCTGGGTCGACCACTACCTAAAACTCTTAAAAACAACTCTTAAAAAATAAAACAAATATTAGATGAACATGAACTCATCCATGAATTGAGCGGATATGTTGTTATTAGAGCTGCACGATATATCGAAGTATCGCAAATGTAAATATCGCGATATGCATATCGCAACGGCGTGC
>NW_015685765.1:0-214 GCF_001515625.1 Sinocyclocheilus rhinocerous
ACGTCGCGTGGCCTGACCTGACAGATCAGGGTTTTCCACATAGGGGAAAAGTTGAAGTGATGACCCAGGTGCAGAGGGCATTGACGTCATCTGCCTGGCTGCAGGAAGCTGGGTGTGAGACACCATGCTGATCTGAGGTAAGGGCACACTCAGAGCCAGCACATCTGCCTCCAGCTTCTTCCTGTAGTTGTTGTACCTGTTTGAAATGACACAA
>NW_015685766.1:0-214 GCF_001515625.1 Sinocyclocheilus rhinocerous
ACTGAAAGATACGCATGACAATCACAGCTTCTGTCGAATTGCGATTTCGATTCCATTTCAATTTATCGTGCAGCCCTAGTATGAGATTTTCACGGTATGATAATCGTCTCAAAAATATCACGGTTTCACGGTTATTACGGTATATATTAAACAATAATTCTTATCAGTTACAATTAGGGGTGGGCGATATAGCCTCAAAATTATATCACGATAT
>NW_015685767.1:0-214 GCF_001515625.1 Sinocyclocheilus rhinocerous
CATGTCACATATGTCACATGAGTCGACAGCATGCACGTTCCTTTGGTTTCAGGTTGCACATAATCAGATTATCCAAAACAGAAAGAATAATTAGTGTAATTGACCAAGATATACTTTAGTTTGAGGTAGATTATCCTATATTTATTGTGTTTATTGCTGTATAAATTGGCCATAATATTGTGACACGTGAAAAAAACAGGATCATGTGGTATAT
>NW_015685768.1:0-214 GCF_001515625.1 Sinocyclocheilus rhinocerous
TTTTGATGTTTGCGCTGAACCAGACAAAAATACTGAAGAAGAACAACTTTTTACAGTGTGATTAAACAGTACAGTCAACGTTTTTTCCATATTTTAGTGTTTGGGAGTTATTCAAACCTTAACCTATTTTATTTTATTTTATTTCATTTCATTTGTAAAATTTATTTAAAAGTTTTGGTGACAGTACAAAGTTTTTTTTTTTTTTTTTTTCAAA
>NW_015685769.1:0-214 GCF_001515625.1 Sinocyclocheilus rhinocerous
ATAAAATAAAAATTGCATATCATCTGCAAGCTCTCTAATCATAAACTGTCTAAACAGCATTATTGAATATCTTAATCCGTTATTTATAAACCTTTTGCCTAATTTTAATTTAAGTTTATTTATTTATTTAATTTTTTTTGCTAACTATATGAACTCTTGTTGTATGAGTACAATATTAGAGAACTGTATGTAATTAAACACATTGACTATTTAT
>NW_015685770.1:0-214 GCF_001515625.1 Sinocyclocheilus rhinocerous
ATAAACATTTACTATGCTCAGCTGCCGTGCTTTGTACCACTGTAAGAACTACATACAAAAATGCATTATTTAATTTGCTGTAAGTTTTGTTTATTTGTGTTTGTTTATAATAATTGTTATAATTATTATTATTTACTTTTAATTAAATAAACCCTTAAGAAAATTAACCATGGTTTTACTAAAAAAAAAAAAAAGTTAAACCATGGTAACCACA
>NW_015685771.1:0-214 GCF_001515625.1 Sinocyclocheilus rhinocerous
ATAAACTTATCTTCAGTCATCAGTGCTTGGCCATCAATAATCCTCAAATCTCCCTCTTTATCAAAGGCATTGAAAAATCCTAACTCCGCCATTTAGATTCTTGCCTGCCCATCACCCGTGAAATAGTAAGCAAATGCTTACTCACCTTTCGTTCAGGCTACCACTTAAAAAAAACAGCCAGATTACTCAACACTCTATTCATCCTCACCTTCTT
>NW_015685772.1:0-214 GCF_001515625.1 Sinocyclocheilus rhinocerous
TGTAGCATTACATCACTTGCTCACCAAAGGATCCTCTGCAGTGAAAGGGTGCCGTCAAAACGAGAGTCCAAACAGCTGATAAAACTTCAGTCCATCAATTAACATCTTGTGAATTGAAAAGTTGTGTGTTTGCAATAAATCCATCATTAGGGCACTTTAACTTTAAAGCACCGCTTCTGGCCAAAATACAAGTCCATAATCCATAATAACACTT
>NW_015685773.1:0-214 GCF_001515625.1 Sinocyclocheilus rhinocerous
ATAAAGTCAAAGTCCAAGTGTTCTGAAGCTGTTCCATAGTTTAATCTGAGGTACAGATGAATATTTAAGTCGTTCAATTCAAGTTGACGTAAACTCTTCTCTCGGCTGTCTGTCATCCTCCATTCAGCGTTCAAACTGTATGTCATGTTCGGTTACGACAGTCAAAACAATGAAACTCTCTCCAAGAGCGCACAATAACTGAGATTTAAAACTG
>NW_015685774.1:0-214 GCF_001515625.1 Sinocyclocheilus rhinocerous
ACGTTTGTAAATATTTTGAATAAAACAAGAAAAATGAAATAAAAGCGATACATCGCTCATTTACAGCTTTGAGCCATGACAAGCATGACACATCGCCATGGAAACAATAAGGTGATCCAGTCTAAAATGTCGGTCATCTGAAAAACTCATGCTGGTATATTTTAAACTCAACAATGCACAAGTTACTTAACGGTAGGGAGAGAGAGAGAGCGAG
>NW_015685775.1:0-214 GCF_001515625.1 Sinocyclocheilus rhinocerous
AAAATGTATAATGAATATGTTATATGGTGCATATATTTAGCAAAAGGCCCCTCTCTACAGTTTATTTTTCTAGCTGACTAATGAATTTATGGTCACCGAATATGTTTTTCTGATGTAAATGTCACGTTACGTGACATTGTTTACAAGACGTTATATTGACGTCTTTGCTCGGCTGAAACACTGATTGAGCGATTACACGAGACAGGATACAGAT
>NW_015685776.1:0-214 GCF_001515625.1 Sinocyclocheilus rhinocerous
AGTTATAATTGCATATATTCCCACTAAAATTCTTCAAAAATGTTATAACACTATATTTCTGCCTCATCATTTCACCAAAATCCAGACTGGATCGCAGTCAGAGGTTGTTTCAAATGCTCAATGGTGTACACTGTAAAACCGAACAGTGAAATTAATTAAATGAAATGATTTAACTTCACTCAAATAATAATGAAAGTTAATTGGACTTAATTGA
>NW_015685777.1:0-214 GCF_001515625.1 Sinocyclocheilus rhinocerous
ATAAAGTTAAAAAGAACAGTTTTTTTTAAAACAAATATTTTGTAACATTATGGATGTCTGTACTGTCACTTTTGATTTTGAATAAAATTATTATTATTTTAAAACTCTTTACTTTTTCAACTTTTGAATGGCAGTGTATGACATTTCCACAAAAGCATCAAAAACATTTATAATAATCAGAAATGTTTCTTGAGCAGCAAATTAGCATATTAGA
>NW_015685778.1:0-214 GCF_001515625.1 Sinocyclocheilus rhinocerous
ATAATATTTCAGCGTTCGGCATAGCGGTAGACGACTGTTGCTTAACTTTCTCCTTGAGGCCCATCAAGGAAAGGGAAAACTCCAAAAGGGTCTCCCCTTCACGCTGTTTCCGGGAGAAAAAAGCTTCTTGCAAGGCTACATACGACAAGGAACAACCATACAATTCACGAAGTGCCTTAATTATCCTAGCCGGATCCCCTCTATCAGTATCAGG
>NW_015685779.1:0-214 GCF_001515625.1 Sinocyclocheilus rhinocerous
ATAACATAAAATACTTAGGAATTACAACCATTTTTATACACAGTCTCCCCATAGGGGCTCAAATGTAATTGGACAAATAAATATAATCATAAATAATATAATAAAATTGTGCACCTTAAAACATTCGTCAGCCAATCAGGTTTAAGCATTCAACAGCCCCGTAGTATAAATATACATAATAAATATACACAGTACACACACATATGTTATGTAA
>NW_015685780.1:0-214 GCF_001515625.1 Sinocyclocheilus rhinocerous
AAGAAACAGAAAGAATATGCTGTAACTTTTACGTTTTTAAGCTGACAAGTCACAGGACAGCGATTACAATAATTTTCTGCACTCCTGAATGTTTCTATGTGCGCGCGATCTGTGCGAGCTTGTGTGTTGTGTGCACATGTGCAAAAATGTAGCAGCACATTCGTTTAGAGCAGAGATTAATTACCTGTACAATAACCTGTTTAAAACGTGAAAT
>NW_015685781.1:0-214 GCF_001515625.1 Sinocyclocheilus rhinocerous
AAATCATGGGCTAATTTTCATTTTTGGGTGAACTAACCCTTTAACCTTTTTTAACATAATGTATAGCACATCCTACAAAGATACAGTCACTATATTTGTTTTCATAGAGTTTATATTGCAGATTGTTTGGAGGACAACACTGGGCACGATAAGGAAGAACATTTTAAAAAAATAATGATTAAAATTAATTACTTTCATTTTCACCTGATGAGTC
>NW_015685782.1:0-214 GCF_001515625.1 Sinocyclocheilus rhinocerous
ACGACTGAGGTGCCCTTGAGCAAGGCACCGAACCCCCAACTGCTATATATATATATAAACAATATCATAATGATAATAATATTTGCAATAAACAATTATTTATTGCAAATATTAATAATTTAATATTAAAATATTTAATATATTGTTAATATATAAACAATATTATTATTATTATCATTATGATATTAATAATTAACGACACTGCTCCACTGAT
>NW_015685783.1:0-214 GCF_001515625.1 Sinocyclocheilus rhinocerous
ATACAACAGTTCAACAAATAGTCAGTTAAGTAAGGAATAATTGACGACGGGCTGTTGAATTCTTAGAAAATAATGAACACTCAAGGTGGTGAGGTGGCCACGATGCGAAGCGGAGTTGTGTTCGTTGCATTTACTGTGTTTACTGTGAATTTACTGCAATTAGTTGTCACTGAAAGAAGCAGAAGTGTCAGACTAATGATTAACCTACTTTATG
>NW_015685784.1:0-214 GCF_001515625.1 Sinocyclocheilus rhinocerous
ATACCAATTTTAGAGTAAAACCTGTTATGTAAAATATTTACTATAAATAAAATAAAATTAAATTAGTATAGTGCATTTTTTTTACAGTACATTTAAACTTCTATAACTTTTTGATACTTTTTTTTTTTTTTTAAACAAA
Source organism: Sinocyclocheilus rhinocerous (assembly GCF_001515625.1). Lineage (NCBI taxonomy): Eukaryota > Metazoa > Chordata > Actinopteri > Cypriniformes > Cyprinidae > Sinocyclocheilus > Sinocyclocheilus rhinocerous. The sequence continues at coordinate 140 of NW_015685784.1, forward strand.
TCCACTTTTGCAATAATCTGCTGATTTTCGTCTTTAAAAAGAGACCAACCTTAGGTCTGTATTCCAAAGTGTTCA
>NW_015685785.1:0-214 GCF_001515625.1 Sinocyclocheilus rhinocerous
TTGTCTCAGCTCAAGGATGGACAGGCTGTTAGAGTGCAGGAGCAAAAATACTGGAAGCCAGCTGTTATCGTCAGAGCAGCCAACACTGAGAGATCATATCATCTGTGTACTGCTGATGGACAGGAGTATCGACGAAACAGACGCCAACTCCTGGACACAAAAGAATCTAAAATTGACAGTTCTGACGTATCAGTAAGGAATGAAGGTGCTGAAC
>NW_015685786.1:0-214 GCF_001515625.1 Sinocyclocheilus rhinocerous
CACATCCAGAGATGAAGTAAGTGCTTCTTTAAATAATAATAATAATAATTATTATTATTATTGTTGTTGTTGTTTAATAACTAGTTAACCCTTTACCTTTACATTCTATGAGTTAACTAGTTAACGTTGCATAAACTATGCATTAGCTAACATTAACAATACCTTTGTTACAGAACGTATTAATATTTGTTAACATTTATTAATAAAAATAATA
>NW_015685787.1:0-214 GCF_001515625.1 Sinocyclocheilus rhinocerous
ATACAAACACATGCATGTATATATTTAAGAAAAATATGTTGTTTAAATATTAAATATATTTATGCATAATGTAAAACATAAGAATATAAATATATAAATGTATATACATGTACATATTTAAAATATATATACTGTATGTGTATTTATATATACATAATAAATGTAACATACACATGTTACATACACATACACTCACATAAGGGACTTATGTGAG
>NW_015685788.1:0-213 GCF_001515625.1 Sinocyclocheilus rhinocerous
TTAGCTTTGAATTAAATGCATTAAATTCATTTTTTTTATTTATATTAATTTTTAATATTACACTAGGCTATTTGGATATTATCTATCTATCTATCTATCTATCTATCTATCTATCGAGAGAGATTTTTTTCTATGGAGAGAGTCTTTTATGCTGCATTTATTTGATTAAAAAATACAGTAAATATTGTGAAATATTATTACAATTTAAAATAA
>NW_015685789.1:0-214 GCF_001515625.1 Sinocyclocheilus rhinocerous
AGCAAATACACATATAGCATCCGTTCAGGTGTATATGGAGAACTGAAGGTGATTGTAACCCTCTTCGAAAGGCAGAAGTCTGCCGGGGAAACACGGGCTCTATGGCTGTACCGTGGACTATACAAATACGAGAACCGCTTAGGTCTCAATATGGAATCCAGCCTTCCACGTTTCCCGCGGATTCATCGTGAAGGCCCGGCGCCGGACGTTCCGC
>NW_015685790.1:0-214 GCF_001515625.1 Sinocyclocheilus rhinocerous
TTATTTGAAATATGAATGTTTTATAACATTAAAAATTATATACTGTCACTTTTGATCAAATTAAATGCATCCTTGCTGAATAAAAGTATTATATATTTTTATTTCACATTATTTCTTACTATTATCAATGTTGAAAATAGCTATGCTGCTTCATATTTTTGTGGAAATGATGCATTTTTCCCCATAGAACGTTCAACAGAACATCATTTATTTG
>NW_015685791.1:0-214 GCF_001515625.1 Sinocyclocheilus rhinocerous
ACTTCTCTAGAAACTAGAAAGCTGTGAATATTAAAGGAATATAAATTTTTATTAAAAAGGATTTAAATAAATGACATATAATAACTAAAAAATATATATATTTTAATTTTAGGTAGATAATTTAATTACATTCCATACTGTGTGTCTTCTGACATAAAATTATTTAATCTCAAATCAATATTTAATTTAATTTATTTATTGCTTGCTATAAATG
>NW_015685792.1:0-214 GCF_001515625.1 Sinocyclocheilus rhinocerous
TGGGTTGGAAGATATCCAGACACGTGTCCATCTCAAACCCCTAAATGGTTCAGTTTTGCTTGATATATAGGCTAAATGTTGATAGCTAAGATATCACTGTTTTGATTTTTTGCAACAATACTGAAATGCTCTGGCAATACGAATGTACAAAATATTTTCCATGCCAATGAAGCACCTAAAAACTGAAAACTAAAACATAGAATTAAAGAATTCA
>NW_015685793.1:0-214 GCF_001515625.1 Sinocyclocheilus rhinocerous
ATATCAGGTACAGGACATGGCAAATTTTCTCAAGGAAAAAAAAAACTCTTAACTAATGCTGTAAAATATACCTGAGAGTCAATAATATGGAAAGGTGAAATTTGCTGATTTGTATACAAAAACCTAAAATATAGCCTACTCAAAGATTTTGCAATATTAAAGTTATAATACTAAAGGCCTGTTCACACCAAGGACGATAACTATAAAGATAACG
>NW_015685794.1:0-214 GCF_001515625.1 Sinocyclocheilus rhinocerous
TGTAATTTCACACTAACATTTTAACAGTGTGTATTGCCTGCCTAAAAATGCATTGCTATGCTCATAATATTGATAGCTGAAACCTTTGAGAAAAATTTGATATCTGGTACTCAAGTTCAGCCAGAGTATTATGAAATTCTCATTCAATCAGAGCCAAATCGGGATGATAAATGCGTTTGACAGAACTGACCCCAAGCCTGTGATTCTAAGTGCC
>NW_015685795.1:0-214 GCF_001515625.1 Sinocyclocheilus rhinocerous
ATAACCATAGAGAAATCGTGCAAGCGATAAAAACCTGTCCTATGCACTGTTGGCCCGTAAAAACAATTTTATTTATATCCATTAATGAGCAGAATATTTAATCTAAATGTTAATTCAACTCAAATTGTGAAACTTGCGTATTAAATAATACGCAAGTATTATTTAATATGCAAGTTTCACAATTTGAGTTGAATTACTGAAATAAATGAACTTT
>NW_015685796.1:0-214 GCF_001515625.1 Sinocyclocheilus rhinocerous
ATATCAGAATTTAGATTTTTGGGTGGACTTGTCCTTTAATATCTTATGTCAATTGCTTCTTAGGTAAATGTATATTAATTTAAGAAAGATATTTGTACTGGACAACGACAAAAAATGTACTATACTAATTTTGATCATGTTTGGTTAAATAGAGTTTTGTGATTGATATCAAATTCAGCAATTCAGGTGACACTCTGTATGTGTTCTAAGGCAA
>NW_015685797.1:0-214 GCF_001515625.1 Sinocyclocheilus rhinocerous
CATTATTTACTGATTAATAAATATTTAAAGTATTATAAATATAATATATTTCATGTTACATTGATATTTAATCTTATCATGTGTATTAAATATTAATATGTTGATAATATTTAATATTATGAATATTTTATTATTTTCATTATTGCATTCGTTAAAATGTATTTAGATAGACCTATTTTAAAATGTATACGATATATATATTTTTTATAAAAAT
>NW_015685798.1:0-214 GCF_001515625.1 Sinocyclocheilus rhinocerous
ATATAATATAAAATAATAATTAGTTTGTAGCCAGACAATATTTGCCACTATTTCCAATATTCCAAGAATTTGAATGAATGAATGAATGAATGAATGAAAGAAATCACCAAGGCTACATTTAAAAACACTGTAAAAACAGTAATATTGTGAAATAGTATTATAATTTGAAACAACTGTTTTCTATTGTAATAAATATTAAGCAGTAGAAAATGAT
>NW_015685799.1:0-214 GCF_001515625.1 Sinocyclocheilus rhinocerous
ATATTTTAAACGTTGACAAAACCAAGAAAAATGTTTAAAAAGCTGAACGTTACAAAAACATTCTTAGAACACGTTTTTGGTAGCTGGGTATATATATTAATTAACAACAATCCCCTGCAACAGATTACAGTGCTGCGGTTAATTTCCAAATATTAAAGTTGCAATCAATATCTAAATCTAATTGTGTATAAGTGACGTTCATTAGTAAGTGTTA
>NW_015685800.1:0-214 GCF_001515625.1 Sinocyclocheilus rhinocerous
ATACCGTGATATAAATTTTTGGTCATACCGCCCAGCACTATGTCAAAAGTTGTCATACAGCTTTAAAGGACTTCAAATTTTGCACACTAATTGTATGGACTACTAATAACAATGGTTCTCAACCAGGAGGCAAGGGCCCTATAGTGGCCCAGTACGTATTAAAAATTTAATGATATTAATTAGGGCTGCACGATAAATCGCATGCGATATTTAA
>NW_015685801.1:0-214 GCF_001515625.1 Sinocyclocheilus rhinocerous
GAGGAGGAATTCTGTCACCTCTGCTCTCCCTTCCCACTAATCATACACAAACACACATTTACACACACACATTTACACATACACATTTACACACACACACACACACACACACAGGGGCTAAATACATAGGTTGGGATTTCAACAGCCTTGCTTTCTAATGAGAGCTAACTGAAAAATTACAGGCTATTGACAGACAATGAGCTCTGAGCATATG
>NW_015685802.1:0-214 GCF_001515625.1 Sinocyclocheilus rhinocerous
ATCAAATATATTTCTGTGTTATATCAGCACATGAGAGGAGAATGAGTGAGAAATATAGGATATGAATTCAAACTGAATCATGTCTATTGTTAATAGCATTAATACATTCTTCCCCTGATTATGAAAAAAATGCCATTGTTTATCAAGCAATAACAAATATTTTGTCTTTGTTCTTACTTTTTGAAAAGTGTTGTCAGCAGCTGAGCTTCTTCTG
>NW_015685803.1:0-214 GCF_001515625.1 Sinocyclocheilus rhinocerous
ATAGAGGCTAGGTAGTGGGCTCGTGACTCGTTCGCATTTGGTTATCTCATCAAAGGAAGAATGACGATCTTAACTTGCCTTTTAATTTTATTAAAGCACATGAAACATTAAACCAATGCAATACGGTCAACAGAAAGTTGGCTCCCGCTCCTCACCCCTTCCAACCTCTCAAACAATCCGACAAAGGAAATAATAAAGAAAAACGGAAGTGATC
>NW_015685804.1:0-214 GCF_001515625.1 Sinocyclocheilus rhinocerous
GCATGTATATATTTAAAATGTTTTATATATAAAATATTAATATTTATATATAATATAAATGATATTTGAATAAATATATATTTACATGTAGACATTTTTTAAATATATACATGCATGTTTGTGTATTTATACATAAATATACAGTACACACACATATCATGTAAACAACAACTTATTTTGGATGCGATTAATCACGATTAATCGTTTGACAGCA
>NW_015685805.1:0-214 GCF_001515625.1 Sinocyclocheilus rhinocerous
ATCAACATTGTTCACCCGACTGCGTAGCTGGCTAGCGAGATATGGCTTAATATTCTTTAAAATCATTTTCACCAGTTCGTTGTTGGATAAGGAAGGCTTCCATTTCTTGCAGAGAGCTCTGTAAGTATAGGCGAAGTCTCTTATGCTTTCACTTTCACCTTGTGTTCTGGCTCGGACCCTTTCTGCTAGTTCGTCCTCGTAGTCCTCTGAAAGG
>NW_015685806.1:0-214 GCF_001515625.1 Sinocyclocheilus rhinocerous
CAGCTGTGTGATGTGCTGCGATGGGAGGAACGTGACGTCGAATGCGGAGTACTCAATTCATTCTGACCACTTCAACTTTGAATACGGCACCGCTACCATCACGTGCCCGATCAACAGCATGTGTTTGACACTGACGCACGTTGCAATCACAGCCAGTGGCGTCTTGGGGAGCGTAACATCCTTTCAACCTGTTAGAAACAGAGACGTTCCAACA
>NW_015685807.1:0-214 GCF_001515625.1 Sinocyclocheilus rhinocerous
CTACAATGAAACATATTTACCAATTGCCCTCTTCTATAATCAAGATTAAAAATAACGGAGGACAGTTGTCACATTATATGCCAGCGAAAATTGTAAAAAAAAATTAATCATAAAGTCTCATTTAAAGAAAAAATATTACCACCATTATTGCCCATGAAAAAACACACTACAGAACCCTTTTGTGCATGTTGTCACGTGTATGTAACAAAAGTAA
>NW_015685808.1:0-214 GCF_001515625.1 Sinocyclocheilus rhinocerous
TTCTGAAGTGGCATTTAGGTGTCTTCACACATGCATGTAAAGTTTCATTCTTGACTTTTTGTCACCTGTGTCACTTGATATCATCTGCGATAATCTGATAAACAGAGAATCACTATCATTCTGGACATTTAACGAGCAGGGTTAGCATGACAGATGCAGAGGAGAGACGTGCTGCGTCTCTGAGAATCACGCTCAAGCAACTGAGCTAAACATG
>NW_015685809.1:0-214 GCF_001515625.1 Sinocyclocheilus rhinocerous
ATCATCGCCGCCTGGACTGTGAGGGCGTGCGAAAGGTGGCCCGCTCTGTTGCTCTGACAGTAGATTATGGAAGTCAGTTTTGATGGGGAGATTTTTAGGAGGTCTTTAAGAAACACTTAAAATTGTATGAATATAATTACACTATTTATATATATTACCTACAGTTATACAGAAATAGTAATATTAATTTGATAATTCACAGTTACTAGTTAAT
>NW_015685810.1:0-214 GCF_001515625.1 Sinocyclocheilus rhinocerous
ATCATTCAGTCCGATCCACTGATAGTCATGTCCCAAGCCTACAAGGCAATTACACAGATTTCAGTATATATCTCTGCCAAACTAGTCCACACAAACTATCATATGACATGGGATGAAGTGGACAAGTAGTGTGTTAGACTAATTTCTACTATTTGTATCTGCATACTGTTGGGGAAAAATGGAAAGTTCCCACTCCAAACTCAAACTGCTGTGT
>NW_015685811.1:0-214 GCF_001515625.1 Sinocyclocheilus rhinocerous
ATCATTCAGTCCGATCCACTGATAGTCATGTCCCAAGCCTACAAGACAATTACACAGATTTCAGTATATATCTCTGCCAAACTAGTCCACACAAACTATCATATGACTTGGGATGAAGTGGACAAGTTGTGTGTTTGACTAATTTCTACTATTTGTATCTGCATACTGGTGGGGAAAAATGGAAAGTTCCCACTCCAAACTCAAACTGCTGTGT
>NW_015685812.1:0-214 GCF_001515625.1 Sinocyclocheilus rhinocerous
ATATCTATTTGTAGCATAGCATAACATAAATCTATGCACAGATCTATTTCTGCTGCATTGCACTGTACTCATTTCACTCATCTGCTTTTTCCTGTTTTCGTCCCTTCAGATGTCACCCAATAAATCAGACAGTTGTAAAATAACATTTACATCAAGTCCCTTAGTCCACTCTTTTATCCAAGCAACTTAACAAGCAATTTATCAGTAAGAAATC
>NW_015685813.1:0-214 GCF_001515625.1 Sinocyclocheilus rhinocerous
CTTTGTTCCAAGTTCACTTTCTTCACCAGTACAGTAATTTCACTTTTTTAACATTCTGCTTCTATATCTGCAAGAACTTTGTGGCTGAAGGACATGTCGGATTGTCATCACGATCTAAATCAGATTGTAATTTTTCAAAGATCAGTTCTCATCAGCAGCGTTTGCAGCGTTTTATTTTTGGTATTTTATGCCTTTATTTCAATAGGACTGTAAG
>NW_015685814.1:0-214 GCF_001515625.1 Sinocyclocheilus rhinocerous
GTTTTTTGTTAAAATTTAATATAATCATCCAGAAAAATTAAAACAAAAAAAATAAAATAAACTGAATCCAGAAAAATTAAAACGGAAAAAAATATTTTGGAAAAAATAAAACTTAGGCTAATTTGGGAAAAATAAATCGGATTTCATAGGGCCCTACAAATATCATGCGCCTGAAGCTATAATTTTAATACTAAGCAACAGTGCATATTATATA
>NW_015685815.1:0-214 GCF_001515625.1 Sinocyclocheilus rhinocerous
ATCAGACACCAAGGAAGGGGTTACACTGTAAAACATCAGGAGTACAAAACAGACACACACACACCACACTATTATACACACGCACAACTGGTGTGGCTGTAACAATATTGCAAAATTGAGCCAGATGACAGATTGATTAACCTCTGATAAAGCATTCCTGTTCGTTTTCGTTACATTTTTGTTGAATTTTGATGTTATGTGTAACAAAATGTCT
>NW_015685816.1:0-214 GCF_001515625.1 Sinocyclocheilus rhinocerous
AATAACTTCCGATTGTGATCTATAGTTGATTTTGATTCTATAATATGCAGACATCCACTCTTTGTATGTTTAATAACACTTCACTGCTTATCATTTGTCATAAGCATCCTTTAATGTTATAAAAATACCATCAGCTGCACACAAAACACACACACAAAAATATATCGTCATAATCATGTCTATATTTGCTTTCATATTTCATGTGTAGAAAAAT
>NW_015685817.1:0-214 GCF_001515625.1 Sinocyclocheilus rhinocerous
AGTTAGCTTAAACTAAAATTCATTTAGGTTAAACTCGATGTACTAAAATAACAAAAAATGAAATAAAAATTAATAAAAACTATACACATTTAAAAACAAAGATTAATAAAAATTACAAAAGCACAATTTTTTTTTACAAAAAACATTATAAATATATATACAGTATGTATGTGTGTGTGTATATATATATATATATACTGTATATATATATATA
>NW_015685818.1:0-214 GCF_001515625.1 Sinocyclocheilus rhinocerous
ATAGATACGATAGGACAAAACAAATACAGTGCAGCACGAACGGTTACAGTCAACCCTCAACGGATACCTTGGCAATTGAATCGCCATTGGCTAGTATATTTTTTTGATTACTCGCCAGACTGAAATACTATACTTAGGCCTGTCACGATAACAACTTTTTGTTGTGCGTTATATTGCCCCAGAAATAATTGTGATAAGCGATATTATTGTCATT
>NW_015685819.1:0-214 GCF_001515625.1 Sinocyclocheilus rhinocerous
ATAGCCAATGAACTTCTGAACAGAATAATATGCGGCGAGTGGGCAGGTTTAACATATCGTGCGCAGAAATCCGTGCGCAAAGGATTAGAGTGACTGGTGCGTCCGTGCATAATAAGCGCTGTATGAGAGATAACGGGGAAAGGTGGTTATAGGTAAAAAACTATCAAAAAGAACGCAAAAAACAAACATTTTGTTCTAAGAAGTTGTTAAACAA
>NW_015685820.1:0-214 GCF_001515625.1 Sinocyclocheilus rhinocerous
ATATTCTGTTGAAATGGTCGCTATTATAGTGGGACTTATGTGGATCGAGGAAGTGACACCAGACAGAGCGGTGATTTGTTCAGACTCTGCTTCTGTATTAACTTCATTATCCAGCCGCCAGTCATCTAGAGAAGATTTAATGAATGAAATTTTAATGTTAATATGGCGGATTCAAAGGAAAGGAATTTTAATAGGATTTTGTTGGGTTCCAGCC
>NW_015685821.1:0-214 GCF_001515625.1 Sinocyclocheilus rhinocerous
GTTCAAGATGCTTACTATCAAACAGATTGTGTCTCAAATCAGGTCTGAGGACTGGTTTGTCATGATAGATCTCAAGGACGCATACTTCTATGTATCCATCCTTCCTTAACACAGGAAGTTCCTGAGGTTTGCTTTTGGGGGCGAAGCATACCAGTATTGGGTTCTTCCGTTCGGCCTGTCACTCTCACCCCACACTTTCACAAAGTGTGTGGAT
>NW_015685822.1:0-214 GCF_001515625.1 Sinocyclocheilus rhinocerous
TCTAGAGTCATGAAATGATTATGTCTAGTCATCAACTATATTTTAATCCTGTTGTTTTATGTTCAAGATTTTTTTAATGCAGGCTACACTAATACATAATGGTCAGTAGCCTAAGCTAAAAAAAAAAATTTCTGCACTGACAACAGAATTTAAAACTTATCCGACGGCTGAATAAACACCAACCTGTTTGTTCTTCAGTGTGTTTGATTCTGCA
>NW_015685823.1:0-214 GCF_001515625.1 Sinocyclocheilus rhinocerous
CATGTCATCTCAAAAAGTTTAAGATCAGTCAGAATTATAAATACATAAATAAATAAAAACAAGTTTCAGAGTGTGGAAAAAAATGTCTGTAAAAAATTAATTAATTAATACAAAAATTTAACAACAAAAAAAAATAATTTAATAAATGTGTCAGAATAGACAGACAGACAGATAGACAGAAAGACAGATAGATAGATAGATAGATAGATAGATA
>NW_015685824.1:0-214 GCF_001515625.1 Sinocyclocheilus rhinocerous
ATCTGGGGAATGTTGGAAAGGTCAGAGGTTTATACTTAGAAAGACAGCTTATGAAACCCAACGTTTCATAATGGGGAAAATATACCATTTGGAAGGAACGGTCTACTCTATGGTCACATGGCTTATCTGAAGGACACTTTTCTTGGAAACTGTCCATATGGACACATAAGCTAAATTAGCAATTGGAAATTTTACCAAGTAACACTGCTGAATG
>NW_015685825.1:0-214 GCF_001515625.1 Sinocyclocheilus rhinocerous
ACAGTATAACATGTTAAAATGCAGTATGGTCACTTACTTTATCCGAATTTCTTGAAATATGCAAACACCAAGGTCCTGGGCCATACATCTGTTTTCAGCTTTACACATTGTAATCTTTGGCTGAAAGTCCTTAGAACAGAAGATGAACAAAGCAGTGTTTACTCTTAAACAAAATATTAAATATCATGTTTATTGTATATTACATACATCCGTG
>NW_015685826.1:0-214 GCF_001515625.1 Sinocyclocheilus rhinocerous
TGAATCACAAATTTAATGTAATCCGATAGATACCAGTATAAACATTAAAAAAAAAAGAATTCAAATGACAGTCCAAACAATCGCCTTCCAGCTGCAACTTCAGAGACTGAATGAGCTAAATAAAACAACTATACATCAATGTGTCAATACAGAGTAATGACACAACTAACAGTTACTGATAATTCTTGCTAATTTTGACAGAGTTATTCTTAAT
>NW_015685827.1:0-214 GCF_001515625.1 Sinocyclocheilus rhinocerous
GTAACCCGTGTGAACGCCAGGCACAGGGTTGCTCATCATGTCCAGATTATAGCTGTTGGTATGGCAGGCCAGGGACGCGGAGGGCGACTGGAAGTCAAAGTTTTGGGGCAGCATTGAAGCGCCGAAGCCGATGCCGTTCATCATGCGGTACATCGGTTTGAGAGCCTGGCATTTCCTTCGGAAACCACGGGGCCTGCGTCGGAAAGAGCCCTCC
>NW_015685828.1:0-214 GCF_001515625.1 Sinocyclocheilus rhinocerous
ATTAAACTTTAAGTAAAATGAAAAGAAAAACAGAAAATCAAATTTTAAATATTAACCAAATATGTTATATGGTATATATGGTCCATTTTAAATATGAACAAAAACTATAATAGTATACCAGTTATACTAAAATAACAGAATTACTCAAAAATGAACTAAAATTAAAATCAAAAATATAAAAATAAAATCGAATTCCAATATATGAACAAAAACC
>NW_015685829.1:0-214 GCF_001515625.1 Sinocyclocheilus rhinocerous
ATCGCGATATTATCGCAAAATGCAATTAATCGTTCAGCCCTAATTTTTATTTATTTATTTTTTTTAAACATCTTACTGACCTCTTTTGAAAAAAATAAAAAATTTATATTATTCTAACACACTTAATTATTATTATTCGTTTTATTTATGATTTATTCGTTTATTTGCGACTTTATTTTTGCTATGTTAATCAGGTTCATATTCTAGATGTTCT
>NW_015685830.1:0-214 GCF_001515625.1 Sinocyclocheilus rhinocerous
ATCGGAATCCAAAATCGTAGTCAATCAGGCGTGGGTCAAGTTAACGAGGAATATCAAAGAATGGAAACAAAAATACTATCACAGAATTACAATCACACTCACAATCTTAAGCACCCACACATACTATCTCTCTGGTAAGACACTCAAAGACTTAAACGAACGATGACGGCAAGGCACAAAGGCAAACTACAGAGTCACACACGATGGCACAATC
>NW_015685831.1:0-214 GCF_001515625.1 Sinocyclocheilus rhinocerous
TTAACTAATGAACCTTGTAACCTGGTAAAGTGCTACCAAAAAAACCATTAAAAAAATACCAAACTTTTGAAGAGACATGTACTCGATCACAATGAACATGACATTCAAAATCATATAATTAAGGAAAGAGACATTCTTCCATAACACATAACTCACAACAAACATGACGCCAGTTTAAATATTGCAGAAAAGAGTAAAAACATTCAACAATGAG
>NW_015685832.1:0-214 GCF_001515625.1 Sinocyclocheilus rhinocerous
TTAATTAGATAATGCATAATTTGCATAGTATTTCAGAAGACTTGCGAAATAAACTGTCTTAATGTACTGTGATTAATCAACTGGGGAAGTACTGTTGATATCTATTAGTTAAAATTAAAATCTGTACAGTCTTGCCTTAAGGACTTGTTTAAAAATCATTTTTTTACTAAATTTCTCTCTGATAATTTTTTTTAGAGCTCAGCATATCTAGACA
>NW_015685833.1:0-214 GCF_001515625.1 Sinocyclocheilus rhinocerous
CCATACTTCATGTGCTAAATGAACAGTAACTTTCAGTGGAAAGTTTAAATCATTTGTGAATCACCTGACAGTCTTGTATCTTCTTAAACATTAACTACATTGATCTTCATTAATTACAAGTGGATTGTAAACCATCATTTCTAATAGTATTCCTCCTAATAGTATTTAGGAGGCTAAATAGTATTTAGTATTTAGTAGGCTAATAGTATTCCTC
>NW_015685834.1:0-214 GCF_001515625.1 Sinocyclocheilus rhinocerous
CATCCCACTCACAACATCAACAACTGAATCTAGTGCACTTTTTTATTGTATTTCATGTTTATCTGCACTGTTCACTTTGCATAGTTATGCAATTTCCATATTAATATGCATGGGTATATATCTATTACTATATATTTACACTACTGTTCGAAAGTTTGGGATGGGTAAGATCTTTTAATGTTTCTGAAACAATGTTATTGTGGTATATATGGTA
>NW_015685835.1:0-214 GCF_001515625.1 Sinocyclocheilus rhinocerous
ATTAGTAATAATATTAATATATGCTATAATAGTATATAATATAATAATAATAATAATATGATATATAATAATTTATAATAAATAAAAATAACACTTGCCATATTTGGCCACAAACTTAATTTCGAAATCTGTTCTCTTGAAAACAAGTCAAATTAATTTTGCTTTAATGATGTTTAGATATTTCACTGTTAAATTAACTTTACTTTGCTAAAAG
>NW_015685836.1:0-214 GCF_001515625.1 Sinocyclocheilus rhinocerous
TGTTTGTTATGTTGTTATGTTATTTTATGTTATGTTATGTTATGTTATATGTTATGTTGTGTTGCGTTGTGTTATGTTGTTATGTTATATGTTATGTTATGTTATGTTATGTTATACCATTTTTTCAGAACCTATCCTGATCCGATACCAAAAGTTCTGAGTATCGGACAATACCGATAACGATCCGATATCAGCACAGTTTTTTTAATTTAAT
>NW_015685837.1:0-214 GCF_001515625.1 Sinocyclocheilus rhinocerous
TGTAAATTTAACCTTTTACCTTGAGATATTGGAATCATTTAAAGTTATTAATTTTCAGTTAATTTTTAGTATTATTTATATACTATTATAGTAGGCCTCTTTATTAATGCCATTTTCGTTACATGATTTTGACATTTTTCATTAGTTTTTAATATTTCTATTTAGCTTTGTTTAATTTTATTTCAGTGTCAGTTTTAATTTAAGTACTTTAACT
>NW_015685838.1:0-214 GCF_001515625.1 Sinocyclocheilus rhinocerous
CTCTGATCACAGTAGTATTTTGTTCCTGAATGATTCACCATTTTTTAATGAATCAGTTGAGTCAGTGATTCAATGACCTATTCATAAAGACAGTCACTTGCTTTGAATGAATCAGTCGTTTTGAATCATCGAATGAGTGAATCAGTGACTTCCCTTCACTGCTGGTTTTAGTTCATATTTAAAGTTTACATAAAATAAATAAATTAATATATTA
>NW_015685839.1:0-214 GCF_001515625.1 Sinocyclocheilus rhinocerous
TTCATTTTCTTTAAGGAAAATATAATCTTGATTAAGAAAAAAAAAATTAATTCTTTATCTTGGTTTTTGGAGTGAAATGTGACCTATTTTTATTTTATTTTATTATTTTGAGATTCAATCCAAAAACAACACATAAATAAATAAACAAACAAATAACACAGATAAAACTAAATAAATTGTTTTAAATTTTACAATTGAAATTTGGCATCACAAC
>NW_015685840.1:0-214 GCF_001515625.1 Sinocyclocheilus rhinocerous
ATTCATCACACAGCTCGTACAGGTCATTTTAACTCACAGTTCTGCTGCCCAATGCACATAAAATATCATCGGATGCCTCCACATATTCACCTCCAGACACGGTCAAAAAATGTTGTGCTTCCCTCTAATTACACACCTGCCTTCTCTTACTCTTTGCCTAGCTATATACTCATTAAAGGGTTAGTTCAGTCAAAAATGAAAATTAGGCTGCGTT
>NW_015685841.1:0-214 GCF_001515625.1 Sinocyclocheilus rhinocerous
ATTCCAAAAGTAATCCAAAATACAAACATAATCCAAACAGAGACTCGACTTGGCATGAACAGACTTGACTCACAGACAGCAGGTTACAACATCAATACACAACAAGAGACAAAAGGCTTGTTCGACTCGCAAAGATCGGCTGCCGCCTGACAAAAGCAATGCATTCTGTTTAGAACATTTGTCCGACTTTGATCAGCGCTGCAGCCGCCTTACG
>NW_015685842.1:0-214 GCF_001515625.1 Sinocyclocheilus rhinocerous
ATTATACATTGATTCTTATTAAAGCAACTTTATTAAAGTTCTTCAGTCAAAACAGTGAGTGATTTTTCTTTTTGTGTTTTGTTGTTTTATAAACATTAAAGGAATAGTTCACTATAATAGCCTTCCTCAATAGTTTTTTCCTATCAAAGTAAATGGGGACCAGCAACTCTTTGGTTACCCACATTCTTTAAAATATCTTCTTTTGTGTTCAGCA
>NW_015685843.1:0-214 GCF_001515625.1 Sinocyclocheilus rhinocerous
ATCGTATCGAAAACAAAATAAGGGGTATCGCCCATCCCTAATATGAGGTGAGTGCAAATCTTGTGTCTCGTGCAAGCGAGTCTTTTGCTGAAGTGATCAGTTGCATGTAAGTCCGTGTTTCTGATAGCCAGTGATTATTAACATGCTCTGATTTAAAAAAAAAAAAATAAAAAAATGCTCAGAAGTGAGAACGAACCCCAGTTTAGTATGTCTG
>NW_015685844.1:0-214 GCF_001515625.1 Sinocyclocheilus rhinocerous
TCTTTTTGTGTCGTTTTTTTCTGAAGGAAAGAGGCATATGAAATTTATTTATTCCTTATAATCCTTTAACTGCATTCCAAAGTGTTCGTGGATCATCCACTAAACTTCGGTTAATATCAATAAACTCAGCAAATGTATTTCTAAATTGACTGCAAAAGTTCTCATCCTCTCACAATTTAGGGTTAAATCGTCATCTAGTGGCACAAGATGGCCG
>NW_015685845.1:0-214 GCF_001515625.1 Sinocyclocheilus rhinocerous
ATTTAGCTCAAATATAATGGACTACAAATAAAAAAGCTTAAAAAAGGCATTTGAGAACAAAAATGCTCGTTTGCTGAACAAAAGAAAAGCAGCTGAGACAGTCAGTACAGTAGGCATCACCGGCTGATGAGGCGGACTCGATCGGGATTGGAGAACACGGCGGACAGGGCAGGGTGCAGACGGGAAGGTCGGACTCGGTAGACATCAACAGTCC
>NW_015685846.1:0-214 GCF_001515625.1 Sinocyclocheilus rhinocerous
ATTCGGAAAAAGAGGCGGCTTTTCTGCATTAGGTATGTTTTTTTGATTAAATTTTTTTTACTCTTTGTACAGCAGTTACTGTTCATTCTAATTGTATTTTTTAATGTAGAATATGTGTTACATAAATACATGTAATGTAGAACATATAAAAAAAGTGCTCATGGCTCGACTGCCAGTGGGTGCCCCCCCCCACGCATAAAAGTGAAACTCCGCC
>NW_015685847.1:0-214 GCF_001515625.1 Sinocyclocheilus rhinocerous
ATTATGCTGCGCTTTATGCATTTGCCCACTGTCATATTCGTGTCACTTTCATTGCGAGCTGTATGTAAAATGAGTGTTACCTTGGCTTTATTTAAAAAAATAAAAATAAAAAAGATTCCCAATGCACACAAACTTCCCAGAATACCGTGTGCCCTGTTGGTTACAGTGCTTACTTCCTTTTTAATTAGATTTTTATTAAATATTTATTTATTTG
>NW_015685848.1:0-214 GCF_001515625.1 Sinocyclocheilus rhinocerous
GAAAGCATCCTCACTTTACATAATTTTTACACAAGTGCCTAAAACTTTTCATGGTACTGTAGCTTTGCAGGTAGGTTTCTTCAGGTGTCTTGGAGATGTTGTCGGGGTTCTTCTGGATTTAGTCTGTCTCAGTTTTTTCTGTTTCTTCAAGTAATTCCAGATGGACTGAATGATGGTGAGATCAGATCTCTGTGTGGAGCACTGGCTGCTGTCA
>NW_015685849.1:0-214 GCF_001515625.1 Sinocyclocheilus rhinocerous
CGTAACTCGCGTTACTTGTAATGCGTTACCCCCAACACTGAGAATGGGACACCCTACGGTCTCGTGACGGGCATTGTAAGTCCGCAAGACCGCAAGTGCATATGAAGTGTGCCATTCGGGACAGAGCCATTTACTTTATTCCTGAATGAATCAGCCATTTGAACGAATTGAATGAATGAATGACTCAATGACTTACTCATTAAGACATTTACTG
>NW_015685850.1:0-214 GCF_001515625.1 Sinocyclocheilus rhinocerous
TTAGTCTAAGCCCTGTCTGTGAAACCAGGCCTACATATCTGAGCATTTTAGTCTAGTTTTAGTCAGTGGAAACTTACCACATTTTCGTCATATTTCCGTCTTACTGTATAATGGTTAAAATATAAATATATACAAAAAATATAATTTTGCTCAATTTTAACTGCAATGATTGTCATTTGGGAAATGTATTTATTTATTTTATTAGAAGTTGCTC
>NW_015685851.1:0-214 GCF_001515625.1 Sinocyclocheilus rhinocerous
CTGCTCTCCTGATAATCAGACTGGATTTTCTTTTCTCAGTTTCTAAACTGTGGGAAATGTATGGGTTTCATTTGATTTATTTATTTTGTCACAATGAATTTCTTTAAATTGTTTCACTAAGTCCTAATGCAACAGAATCTAGGCTCTGAGCACATTTACGCTTTTACACATTTTAAATTGTTTTTGATGGTCTGATGAATTTGTTAGGTTTCTA
>NW_015685852.1:0-214 GCF_001515625.1 Sinocyclocheilus rhinocerous
ATATTTCTATTTAGTTCTATTTACTTTTAATGACAAGGCAACATTACTACATTTTTAATTTTCAAGATCTTTTAAGTTTAAGTTTGTCATCTAATATTTATATTTAATTTTATTTCAAATTTGTTTCAATTATCACAATTATTTTTAATAGTTTTAGCTGGAAAAGCTAAATTATGAAACCATTATATCATCAAATTATATTGCTTATTTGAAA
>NW_015685853.1:0-214 GCF_001515625.1 Sinocyclocheilus rhinocerous
GTCTTTTTCTGACAGTTCTGCAGCTGTTACCTGGATGGGATGAATAATTTCTAGTTTTCTTTTATTCATTTGCTTAAATTAGGACTACATGATGTAATTATTTGTTACATTTTTATCTAAATAATTTAGCACTTTTTAAACTTTTTTTAAATGACAAATATGATGATTTATTAATATAAATGATAAATTAATAAATAGGGCCTAACATTAATTA
>NW_015685854.1:0-214 GCF_001515625.1 Sinocyclocheilus rhinocerous
AAAAAGTTATTTTATTCATTGACTAATAGCCTTATCATTACCTTTAAAACGAAACTACTGAACGTGAACATAGGAGCCTGATAAAAAATGCTCATTTAAAAGAAAAGAAGTCTGACGGATTTAGAGGGTTTTGCATCTGAACTCTTCATATATATATTGATATATCTTCAGTATAATGATTTCTGAAGGATCATGTGACACTGAAGACTGGAGT
>NW_015685855.1:0-214 GCF_001515625.1 Sinocyclocheilus rhinocerous
ATTTTTTTCTGACAATTATGAGTTTATGTCTCGCAATTCTGACTTCAATTCTAATAAACTTGCAATTGCAAGAAAAAAGTTAGAATTGTGAGATAAAAAGTCACAATAACCTTTTTTTTTATTTTTTATTCAGTGGCCGAAAACAAGCTCCCATAGTTTCCACTGGCTACTTCAAAAATTAGATTAGATTCATTCTAATTTTGATCAACATATA
>NW_015685856.1:0-214 GCF_001515625.1 Sinocyclocheilus rhinocerous
ATTCTTGAGCACCAAATCAACATATTATAATGATTTCTGAAGGATAATGTGACACTGAGACTAGAGTAATGGCTGCTGAAATTTTAGCTTTGCCATCACAGGAATAAATTACATTTTAAAATGAATTAAAATAGAAAACAGGTTGCAATAATATTTCACAATAATGCTGTTTTTACTGCATAAGAGATGTCTTTCAAAAAATAAATAAATAAAA
>NW_015685857.1:0-214 GCF_001515625.1 Sinocyclocheilus rhinocerous
ATTTTTTTCAGTATTTTAAATACCTAGTTTATTTCAAGCTTTTATCTACTGTAGCATTTCTATAACACAGTAAAGCTAACAGACAAGGTCTAAACCATTTTCAAACTGATTAATTGCAATGATGCCACCCAAATATATAGACTAATATATAGACTATATATAATATGTGTAATTTTAAGTAAACAAATAAACTGTTTTAGCAGACAAGTTAACT
>NW_015685858.1:0-214 GCF_001515625.1 Sinocyclocheilus rhinocerous
ATTTTTGGTAATATGCATTTGAGTCAACAGCTCCAGTGGCATGATCGGTCTGTGTGCGGTTTTTATAAGGCGGTGTGTAGCAGACCAATTCCGAGGTTGTGAGTTCAAGCCTCCCCTGGAGCATGGTTTTAAAAAACGGGAGACATTTCAATAGCATTTGAATTCAAATCCTAAAGTAAATGATCAGGGCTGCCTTCCGCTCCACTTTTAGACA
>NW_015685859.1:0-214 GCF_001515625.1 Sinocyclocheilus rhinocerous
ATTTTTATTTTTTGAGGAAATTTTAAAAGTTAATTTCCTTAAAATTAAAAGTTAAATTTTCTTTAAAAAAATTTAATTAAAAATAATCATCAAATAATCCTGACAAATAATGTCACTGTTTCCACAAAAATATTAAGCATTACAACTGTTTTCAACATTGATAATAATGAGAAATGTTTCCTGAGAACCAAATCAGCATATTAGAATGATTTCT
>NW_015685860.1:0-214 GCF_001515625.1 Sinocyclocheilus rhinocerous
ATTTGATGGCGCCTTTCAAAACACCCAAGGACACCTTACAAAGCAGATTAAAACAAGTCCAAACAAGTTATCAATAATACAATCAACTAATGACAAGGTGTTAAACTAATATAAACAATAATAAAAATAAAAAATAAAATAAAGAAAATTATACAGAGTATGCTAATCTAAATAAATATGTTTTTAATTGTGATTTGAATTGACAAAAAGAGTC
>NW_015685861.1:0-214 GCF_001515625.1 Sinocyclocheilus rhinocerous
AACAACTGGCTGGTGTTACCACCTTATGGATAAAATAATTAGACCCAAAAAAAAAATCTGATTATTTGTGTAGTGCAACTGATCTGATTTGTGTGTCCTGATTTCCTGATTTATGTGGCGTGAGAAAGTCACATAGGCAAAAAAACTACGCAAAATTCGATCAGAGAAATCAGACTGATAAGAATTTCCAGAAATGTCATTTGAATAAGATTTC
>NW_015685862.1:0-214 GCF_001515625.1 Sinocyclocheilus rhinocerous
ATTTGCACTATATTAGCCTATATTCATTATATATTTATTTAACCTGTTAGTGATGTTTTAATTAGTGTACATTAATTAGTGTGCGTTTTAAATGTGTCATGAAAACAAAGTAGAAACATAATTGTATAATTAGATTTAGACATTTTGTAAAAACTGCCTGTGCAATTTACATGTTTGCATACTCTTTCGAGGGTTGATTATTGTATCTAAAAAT
>NW_015685863.1:0-214 GCF_001515625.1 Sinocyclocheilus rhinocerous
TTATGAATTGCAATGTTTTCAAAGACAATGTTTTCACCTAAAAATGTCCTTTACTGTTCAATTGAAGAACAAAAGTTAACAACATCTTGGATGGCTTGAACTGAATTGAATTGAATTAGTCAATTAACAGCAAATTTTCATTTTTGAAAATAAATAAATCTTAGTTGAAGTAACATATGAAACACATGGAGTGAATGGTTAAATTTTAATTGAC
>NW_015685864.1:0-214 GCF_001515625.1 Sinocyclocheilus rhinocerous
GGACACAGCTTCACAGCACGATACGAATGATCTGAACTGTAATTGCCCAGCTGTCTTTTGTATGTCTTTGGTTTGGACATTTCTAAGAATTTCTGTTGGCTTTTTTGTATAATGTACAGTGTGATTGTATTTTTTAATGTAAAACTGTGTTTATGTTTGCAAACAAAGGTCGTTGTCTGGATGCTATGGCTTGAGAAACATGTATGTGGCTGTG
>NW_015685865.1:0-214 GCF_001515625.1 Sinocyclocheilus rhinocerous
AGAATTCATGAAAGATGATATTACAATCCATGCAAGTGTCTGTGGAGAGAGGTGATGTGCATTGCTGTGTTTTATATAACCTGTCTGTCTGTATGTCTAAATTTATTTACCAATGCATTCTTGCATTTGGTTCATTGTAGTTTTTGTACAGTGGCTTCTGCAGCAACTTGCTCTGAAGGTTTTTCAGTGCACACATCTGCATGTACACCAAAAA
>NW_015685866.1:0-214 GCF_001515625.1 Sinocyclocheilus rhinocerous
ATTGTGCTTATTTCTTTTATTTGAATAATACAAATGTTCTCAATGGAGACAATTATCATAACTGTAACTTCAACCACATACTAAAAATGTTTGTAGTTAATTATTCTACTCTGTTTAGAGATGCATTCAGAATGAGAGCTCCTAAAGGCATACAACTGGAATATTATCTAATCTGTAATTCTGCTTTCTGTAGGTTTTTGAAAAGTTCTGCTGC
>NW_015685867.1:0-214 GCF_001515625.1 Sinocyclocheilus rhinocerous
ATTTTCAGCAAATTTTCATTTTTGGGTGAACTATTCCTTTAACCTGTGATGTGTAGTGTGTGAATAAGTCATAACACAAAAAATCAAATTTGAACATATATTTCATATTCCTCTGCAGCAGTTTATGGTAATTGTCCCTCATTTTAGCAGTCAAGTTGCTAATTAGAGCATGCATTCTGGGTGTATTAATAGTATCTGTGTGTGTGTGTGTGTG
>NW_015685868.1:0-214 GCF_001515625.1 Sinocyclocheilus rhinocerous
ATTGGTGTAGAAACAATTTTAACACGGAAATTGCTAGTAAATTTCACAAATATTCAGCAAGTAACACTGAATTAAACATGAAATTTTTAAATAGAAAGACTAAAATAGTATTTTCTCATAAAAACTTCCAATAATCTTCGTTTTATTTACAACTTGAAATTTTTACAGCGTAATTATGAATGTTTATGTCATAATTATGCTTTACCAAAAATTA
>NW_015685869.1:0-214 GCF_001515625.1 Sinocyclocheilus rhinocerous
ATTTTTTTCCATAGGCTACTATGGAAGTCAATGGCTACCGTCAACTGCTTACTGTTTGATTCTTCAAAATATCTTCTTTTCTTTTCAACAAAAAACTTGGAATGACATAAGTGTGAATAAATTACAGATTTACATTTTTGTGTGAACTACCCCTTTAAGATTTATGTAATTTAAAGGGGTCATATCATGTTGCTAAAAAGAACATTATTTTGTG
>NW_015685870.1:0-214 GCF_001515625.1 Sinocyclocheilus rhinocerous
ATGAACCAATCAGCTTGTGCCAAGTCGGCTAACTCTCTGAATATCGTCAGTTACGTTAACGCCCCGTCAGAATACGCCATCGAGAGTTTCATCACGGAACTATATATTTAATTGTCTCTCTCTATGTGAAAAGAGTTTCTGTCCCATTAAAAAATGTTGTTGTTTTTTTTGTGTTGTTTATGTTCCTCAGAGAGACATTACCTGCACTACATGT
>NW_015685871.1:0-214 GCF_001515625.1 Sinocyclocheilus rhinocerous
ACTTTTTGTACACAAAGAAAACAAAAATAATGACTTTATTCAACAGTTCGTCTCTACCGCATCACCTAATAGTGCCATTTTGGAGAGTATCACATACGTAGACAACATATGAAACGTATGTACGCGGATATGTTTATGTTCAGATCAAAGCGTAAACTACGTAAACAGCGTATCCGCATAAATACGTTTCATATGTTGTCTACGTATGTGATAC
>NW_015685872.1:0-214 GCF_001515625.1 Sinocyclocheilus rhinocerous
ACTATAATCGTGATAAGAAATTTTCATACCGTTACATCCCTACTCGTTACTAGTTACTGTCACAGCCACCAGAGGGCACTATTCTGAACTATTGTTTATTTGCATTGGACTCCAACTCCCATCACCCTTTGCCTGAACTATTAAGTCTCATTGCCTCCAGCTTTGTGTGATTTACCGTTTAGCTCACCTGTGTGTGTGTGTGTGTGTATATATA
>NW_015685873.1:0-214 GCF_001515625.1 Sinocyclocheilus rhinocerous
ACTTTTGATCAATTTAAAGCATCTTTGCTAAATAAAAGTATTAATATCTATAATTTTGTATAATCTATAATCTTTCAGTTCATCAAAGAATCCTGAAAACAATGTACTCAACTGTTTAAAATATTGATAATAATAATAATAAATGTTTATTGAACAGCAAATCGGCATGGCATAGAATGATTTCTGAAGGATCATGTGACACTGAAGACTGGAG
>NW_015685874.1:0-214 GCF_001515625.1 Sinocyclocheilus rhinocerous
ATGATCCTTCAGAAATCATTATCATATGCTGATTTATAAACAACTGTGCTGCTTAATATTGTTTTTTGGAACCTGAGATACTTTTTTCTTTGATGAAGTGAGTGTGAGTGTGAGAGTGTGAGTGTGTGTTTGTGTGAGAGTATGAGTGTGTGTTTGTGTGAGAGAGTGGGTGTGTGAGTGTGTGTGAGTGTGTGTTTGTGTGAGCGTGTGTTTG
>NW_015685875.1:0-214 GCF_001515625.1 Sinocyclocheilus rhinocerous
AGAAGATTAAGGTAAAATAGCAGATATTTGGAGCATGTTAGTTACTAACATGTAACCGACTTAAATATTTGAAAAACATGGTGTGCTTATTGTAACTTCTTTCCTCAGCCAACGGGATGATGACAGCCAGCTACCAGAGGTCTTAGAAAGAATTGAAGAGGTGGTGTTGGCATCCCAAGAACTGCCAGAGGTTGCACAGGCCATCAGAGGCTTA
>NW_015685876.1:0-214 GCF_001515625.1 Sinocyclocheilus rhinocerous
ATGAAATGTGCTATATAAATAAACTTGCCTTGCCTTGCCTATATAGACTTATGTAGCTCCGCCCCTTTTCAGCACTTCACTCGTCTTTTGTTTGTATCTTCACAGTGTGAAGGTAAGGTCTTACGAATTTATGAATGAACCGTTCGTTTTAAAATCTTCTCGGTCTAATGACATTTTATTACATCCACTTTACATTACAGTGCCCATGATAACT
>NW_015685877.1:0-214 GCF_001515625.1 Sinocyclocheilus rhinocerous
ATGCTAAAAGATTATTTTTGTGACCATGATGGCAGATTTTTTTTTTAAAGCAAAAATTCACTTCATTTTGATACATTTTTCAGAAAACAAGACTTAATTTTGCTTCTCCAGTAAATGTATCTTGGTTTAAGAATGTTTAGATATTTTTACTGAAAAACAAGTCAAAAATACTGAGTTACAACATAATTTTCTTGCAGCGTATTGCGTGATCTCT
>NW_015685878.1:0-214 GCF_001515625.1 Sinocyclocheilus rhinocerous
ATGTCTCGCCTTGAGCTCCATGTCTTTCAGTTTCAGTTCCAGGACAGAGTGTAACTCGCTCACTTCCTGCTGGAGTTTCAGGATGTCCTGCCATCCAGCACTAACGTCTGATGACAATTTAGCAATGCTAGCATCACATCTAAGGCAAAAAGAATTTCAGACCACTAATTATTTCATCTCTTCCTGTTCAAGTTTTACTGATATAGCGGAATGT
>NW_015685879.1:0-214 GCF_001515625.1 Sinocyclocheilus rhinocerous
TATTAGAATGCTAATGAAGCATTTACTGACTTCGCATGTATGGCTGTGCTGACATGTATGTGTACGCTTGACAATGAACTCTGCAAGACAAGGGTTATAATCTCCATCAAAACATAACAGAAATATATATATAATATGTTTATAATTTCAAAAAAGAAAAACAGTAAAAAAAAAAACACGGAAAATTATATTTCTTGCATTAAGAATACAACTA
>NW_015685880.1:0-214 GCF_001515625.1 Sinocyclocheilus rhinocerous
AAAATAAGGCAATACTTAATGAATACCTGATCCTCACAAAAAAAAAAAACTGCATTACTTAGTAAAAGCACTTTTTTCAATGCTGACTCACTTTTCTAGTCTGATCAAAACATAATCACTTTTTTGCATGGACCCAAAGGAGAACCTGTAATTAAATTAACCATCAGCGCCCCCTATGGTGAGCAGCAGACTGTAAAAAGGATGTAGGATTTAG
>NW_015685881.1:0-214 GCF_001515625.1 Sinocyclocheilus rhinocerous
AGTTGGTCAGATGGCAAAATAAAGGATCCAAAAGATATCATTTACTGTCTCATAATTACTTCAAATTCTACTTACTCTAAAAGAGCCTTTGTCAGAAGTAGGATTTGAACACACGCCTCCATTTGGAGACCAGAAACCGCAACAACTGAGAAGGTTGATATGCCTTGAATCTGGCGCCTTAGACCACTCGGCCATTCTGACACACTCACGCAAA
>NW_015685882.1:0-214 GCF_001515625.1 Sinocyclocheilus rhinocerous
ATGGCTGGCAGAGCCCAACGCCAGAGCTGGCCGGCCATACCGCAGAGCCGAGTGCTGCAGCCCATTTCATATGGAAATGGACGACGCAGAATGCAGTCAATTGCTTTACAACTGACTTTGGCTCGCACGGCCTAAACGGAGTCATGGAGAAAAGACCTACTGGTACGCAAAGGCGGCTTGGCATTGGCGGCGAGTGGAAAGGAGGCAAACATAG
>NW_015685883.1:0-214 GCF_001515625.1 Sinocyclocheilus rhinocerous
TTGTGTTTTCCTACTAAATTCAAAGCAATGGTGTTACCAAAAATAAGTCATATATTTTTTTTACTATCTTTTCCTCCCAGTTTGAGAAGTCCCTCTTTGTTTAATATAATTGAGCAACCCCATAGGTGGCGATGTATGCACGCGAGTCGCCAGTAAGCCAATGGATGAAGAAGTAGTCAGTCACGCTGAACGCGAGTCTCCTCACTGCGTACGA
>NW_015685884.1:0-214 GCF_001515625.1 Sinocyclocheilus rhinocerous
ATGGTTTCATCGAAACTCCTGGTTGACTTTTAAAACAGACTGTAAAGTTTTAGAGACCCTACATAGATCACGTTAGAATAAAATAGAGTAACCTAGAATAAAAAGCGCAGGTGGACTGCGATTATCCATGTTGTTGGTTGTGGGAGGGCGAACAGACGATGAAGGGAGGCGCCGGTGTGTGTTCCGCACACAGTATGCTATCACCTTCCTGCAG
>NW_015685885.1:0-214 GCF_001515625.1 Sinocyclocheilus rhinocerous
AGAAAACGTTAAGAATGTTAAGAAAAAGTTATTACTCCCATTATTTCACTTCTTTTTTCCATTAAATGTTGCACCAAGAACACATTCATATGCAAATTAGATACAATATATAGATACATTGTATTGAATGGGAATGCTAATTAATTGCCATTGTGCACACACATATTGCATAAATTAAATAGTATATCAAATCGCTCTGTTATAACTTTCATAA
>NW_015685886.1:0-214 GCF_001515625.1 Sinocyclocheilus rhinocerous
AGAAAACGTTAAGAATGTTAAGAAAAAGTTATTACTCCCATTATTACACTTCTTTTTTCCATTAAATGTTGCCCCAAGAACACATTCATATGCAAATTAGATACAATATATAGATACATTGTATAGAATGGGAATGCTAATTAATTGCCATTGTGCACACACATATTGGATAAATTAAATAGTATATCAAATCGCTCTGTTATAACTTTCATAA
>NW_015685887.1:0-214 GCF_001515625.1 Sinocyclocheilus rhinocerous
AGAATCATCACGGGACAGGAAGCTGTGATCACTCCCTCCAGGTGAATGATGTTGGGATGCTGGAACTGACCCATGATTGACGCCTCAGACAGGAAGTCCCGCCTCTGCTTGTCTGTGTAGCCGCCCTTCAGGGTCTTAATGGCCACATAGTTCTCTTTCTTCCCGGGAACCTTGAGCCGGCCGCGACACACCTCACCGAACTCACCTGCACACA
>NW_015685888.1:0-214 GCF_001515625.1 Sinocyclocheilus rhinocerous
ATGACAATCGCAGCTTCTGTCAAATCGCGATCTCGATTCCATTTCAATTTATCGTGCAGCCCTAGTTATGACTTAAGTGAACGTAAACAGGTGGGTGAAAACCGGATATGTATCAGTATATTATATTCATTCTAGGGCTGGGTTTTGACACAAATTTCACGATTCGATATGATTCTCATTCACAAGCTTGCGATTCGATTCGATTACCGATTCG
>NW_015685889.1:0-214 GCF_001515625.1 Sinocyclocheilus rhinocerous
AGAAGAAAACCCTCCATTTAAACGACGTGGAAATGTGTTCAAAGACCAGAGCATATACACAAAAATAATATCTATCTATCTGGCAGTTTAGATCCCCATTTTCCTTTTCCTTTATTTAGGATGAATTTTAAATTTGGGGGAAACGTTTGTAGTTTAAAAAATATATTTGTTTCAGAAAAGTAAAAAAGTAAAGAAAAAGGTGAAATCGCTTTGC
>NW_015685890.1:0-214 GCF_001515625.1 Sinocyclocheilus rhinocerous
CAAGGCCTCCTGAGAAAGACAGTAAGCAGGTCTGATATCAATCAGAAAACAGCTGAATACATCAAACAGAAGATCAGGGAGAATCCCTCTCTAGATAAATCCATCAACCTGTTCCACTGTCTGAATGAACTGAATGATCGCTCACTAGAGAAGGAAGTCCAGAAATACCTGAGCAGAAGAGGTGACAGTCGTCTCTCTGGAGTCAAACTGTCTG
>NW_015685891.1:0-214 GCF_001515625.1 Sinocyclocheilus rhinocerous
AGACAACTGAGACTGAGGTCAGTCCAGACTGATGCTTCAATCGGTCAATATCCTTCCACATTCACACTCCAGGCAGCTCTAGGCTGAAGTGCAGCACGTTTGCTTTGGTTTAATGAACACTCTTGAGCTCTCAGACACATCCAGCACCAATCTATAACCTCATTCAGAAGCTGTGAAAGAGGAGGAAGAGCTCTGAAGAGATGAGAGAGAGAGA
>NW_015685892.1:0-214 GCF_001515625.1 Sinocyclocheilus rhinocerous
TGTGGCAACACTTGGCGTCGTGAACGCCAGTGGGTCTTCGGGATGCTAGAGGTTGATGGTATTTCCAGAAGACCCATTCTGAGACTCGTCAAGGATCGCTCAAGGCAAACACTTATAAGCCAAATTCAACGACATATCAGACCCAGAACATCAATCCTTACAGATGAATGGCGTGCCTACAAGAGACAGCTTTCCCAGTATGGATATCGACAGT
>NW_015685893.1:0-214 GCF_001515625.1 Sinocyclocheilus rhinocerous
AGACAGAGAGCGCTGGATCTCAGACAACAGTTTCCTGCTGCAGTCTGTGTCATATGGGTTCATGCTGGAGTTAGATTGTGAGTTTTGGGGTACTGAAACAACATCTGGCAGTTCCTCACCCTGAGGAGCCGGCGTAGGAGTCAAAGGAGTTCTGTTAAGTTCTGTTGGCCCGTTGAATGTATCAAGTTGTGTGGATGAAATATCATCTGTCCCA
>NW_015685894.1:0-214 GCF_001515625.1 Sinocyclocheilus rhinocerous
CTGCAAAAGTATGAACTGAACATTGCATATACACCAGGCAAGCACATGCATATTGCTGATACGCTATCCCGTGCAACCATAAGTAGTGAGGCTAATGATGGCGGAGACCTCTATGATGAGAAAGTTGTGCATGGCTTGGAGGCCACGGATGCGCTGAGTCCACACACACTTCAGCAATTGAAAGAGGCCACTGCAGCAGACCACGTGTTGCAAG
>NW_015685895.1:0-214 GCF_001515625.1 Sinocyclocheilus rhinocerous
AGACGGAGAAGCCTCGTCTCCTGGAGGAGGAGTTGAGGGGGGTCCGGAGGGGCCGTGCTGGCTGTTGCAGCTGTGTGTGAGCCTGGTCACTCAGCCTCGCGAGGAACCGTACTCGGATAGTGACGCCGGCGGGTCTAGTGGAGCATCGCTGGAACCCTCACCCATCCGACTTGAAGCCCTGCAGGTGAGTGGTCTGTTTGTGAAGAGGCAGCCA
>NW_015685896.1:0-214 GCF_001515625.1 Sinocyclocheilus rhinocerous
AGATATTTAATCCCTATTTGGATTGAGTACAATATTGATGTTTATTGATGAATTGATTGTATGAGTTTGATTTTCTCTTTTGTATTGTTTGCAGTGACTTAAAACCATCCTGTTTATCCTGTGCATCATGTCCATCCTAGTAGTCCTGCTCCATGTGAATTTGTGAACGTCATGTCATGTGAATTGCTAAAGATTTATGCTTCTTCAATCCAAT
>NW_015685897.1:0-214 GCF_001515625.1 Sinocyclocheilus rhinocerous
ATGCTGAAAATTCAGCTTTGATCACAGATATAAATTACATTTTAATATATATTCACACAGAAAATAGTTATTTTAAATAGTAATAATATATAAATATTTAATAATATTTAAATAGTAATAATAGCATTTTTGATCAAATAAATGTAGCTTTGATGAGCATAACATACTTCTTTCAAAAACATTTAAAAAGTTTACCGACCCCAAACGTTTGAAC
>NW_015685898.1:0-214 GCF_001515625.1 Sinocyclocheilus rhinocerous
AGATCTGAGTCTCATTGGCCTCTCCAGTCACCTGCAAAAACAGAACAAAAGTCATGATCTTACAGTCACCTTCTACATCTAAAAATAAGCAACAGGTAATCAGGATTATGTTGCATTTTTCAAAACATCTTGCTGTTGTGTCTGAGCACCTACCTTTAAGCTGCCCTCTCCAGACAGGAAGTCAGAGAATCCGGCATCGGTGGCCAGCAGACCA
>NW_015685899.1:0-214 GCF_001515625.1 Sinocyclocheilus rhinocerous
TCGTTTACCCCTTTACAGTTCCAACTAACAAATCTTAGATTACTTTCCCCTGGCCTATATACCACCTTAGGTTGTGCCATATGTACGGTGACTGTGTAAAATCAAATGTGCAGAGAGAATAATGATAGAATAAAATATGATAAAATAACAATGTTGGTAAAAGCATCTGACACAAAAGGAAACACACCTGTAGTTGGCACACCCACAAAAAAAA
>NW_015685900.1:0-214 GCF_001515625.1 Sinocyclocheilus rhinocerous
AGATGAATTCAGGACCACGGAGAGCAGACGGCTTAGAATGCACAGCGGGTCTTTTTGAGTGAAGAGTAGATGTACGATCATAAGACGAAGCTTGAACGCGAGCAATAGCTCAGCTCTACGACCCTCCAGCTCATCAGGAAACACTACTGGAGTGAGAGAGACCAAAGGAAGAGCAGAAGAAATGCAGAAAGGGATAGAAAGAGATCTGGACAGA
>NW_015685901.1:0-214 GCF_001515625.1 Sinocyclocheilus rhinocerous
AAAAAAAAAAGACTTTCAGAAGATGAAAATTTCACTGTTTTTAATCCATAAAATGATCAAAAAACACAGAATAAAGTGCAATAAACAGCTTCACACAGCTTTTCAAGGTATGAACATGTTATATAACTCACTAAACTAACATCTTCAAATGTTGTTTCTAGATGACAAACGCATCTTCCCACATTGCTCAAAAAGAAAAAGGAGATCAGAGCAG
>NW_015685902.1:0-214 GCF_001515625.1 Sinocyclocheilus rhinocerous
AGATGAGAAACCAGGATAGACAAAATGACAGGATAATATAATATTCAGTCAAACTTCTTTGTTTTTCTTAGTAGTTTTATATTCTTAAGGTTTAGCTTTATATAAAAATAATAAATTTTTCTTAACACATTTCCTGAGCTGGACAGTCAAACTGTGTGTGTTCAGATTTTGTGCAGTCAGACTCTTGCTGCAGGTCTTTGCATTTGTGACAGTG
>NW_015685903.1:0-214 GCF_001515625.1 Sinocyclocheilus rhinocerous
ATGCCAGCAGACTGAAGTTTCTGTCTGCAGCCAAATGATAGTTCTATCAGAAGTTGGATTCAAACCCACTCCTCTATAGGAGACTGCAACCTGAACGCAGTACCTTAGACCACTCTGCCATCCTGACACTTCTGTTCAACGAGAGCAGACTTGTTGGAGCTACACCTAGAAGCATGGACCTAAAAGCTAGTGATTCTCTGTTCAGCCCCATCAG
>NW_015685904.1:0-214 GCF_001515625.1 Sinocyclocheilus rhinocerous
AGAGAGAGAGAGAGTAAATGCCAAGGACATTTCAGAGTGCAAACCAACATGCATGTGCACACATACACTTGTAAAGAAATATAACACTTTAAAGCCAAACTGTATAATAAATATATTTCTCACCCTCAGGCCAACAATATGTAGATTATTTTATTTATCTTCAGAACATATTTGGATAAATTTAGCATTACATCACTTGCTCACTAATGGATCC
>NW_015685905.1:0-214 GCF_001515625.1 Sinocyclocheilus rhinocerous
AGAGAGAGAGAGCAAAAAGCTGCTGCTAGGTCCGTAGAGGTCTGAATTTGAGATGTGGTCAGAGCCCATCCCATCTGAATGGACTGTAATTGGAAACAGACAGTGTTGCCACTGTCATGGAAAGGTGTAGCACCATCGTGAAGTTCTGTGAGAAGGTCTCAGCCACTCTGCCATGGCTGAATGAGAGAGAACCTGGAGAACAGTATTGCTGCTG
>NW_015685906.1:0-214 GCF_001515625.1 Sinocyclocheilus rhinocerous
TTTGAGCAAATGGGAATGCAAATATATATATATATATATATATATATTTGCAAATATATAATTATATATAATATAATTCAATCACTTCCTAATTATTAACCATTTTAAATGAATTATTTGTATTATTATTCTAGGTTTTTGTTTGAAATAAACAGAGAACATCCATCCTTTAAGAGTAGTAGTCACAATTTCAACCTGTAGCCGACTTATTTGG
>NW_015685907.1:0-214 GCF_001515625.1 Sinocyclocheilus rhinocerous
ATATCAGTGGTAAATTACAGCATAGGGGGCTCACTGTGAGTGGAGCCATAGATGGAAGCATAAATCGTTGTATCACGTCCTTTTAGCCAGCAGGGCGGCGCTCTAATCTACTAGTGCTTTAACTGTAAAAGAGGAAGCGGGAAGACAAAGAGATAGATAAGGTTTAAATGAGACGGTAGTTTATTGGTGATTAGGCTTTCTCTTACATGATTGA
>NW_015685908.1:0-214 GCF_001515625.1 Sinocyclocheilus rhinocerous
AGAGGTGTGGGAGAGAGAGGATAAAGCCGCCTATTTATCTTGGCCGTCACAACATCTGGGAAATCTCTCTAAAACAATGGGCAGCAGGGCCAAGGGCCTCCAATACCGCCGGGCCCCGTCCGAGCACGTTTGTTCTCCGCCGCAGATAATGGACGCGCCACAAATCAATGTGGGATGCGAGAGAGGTGCTGTGTGTGTGTTCGCCCCTCTGGTA
>NW_015685909.1:0-214 GCF_001515625.1 Sinocyclocheilus rhinocerous
AGAGAGGCCTGACAAACCCAGCCATAGCGATCTCTCTCCCACAACAGCTAAGCCCATACTCCGACCGCAGCTTTGAACTGCTCCACGGGACGTGCGCAGGTTTAAATCTGCGATGACGTATAGCTCTTCCCAGAGCACTGGGTTGGGAGATCCGGAGTCCAGCTGACGTCCCATCTCCTCAAATAACTCCGCTTGATAGGCAGTAAGGAGGGAC
>NW_015685910.1:0-214 GCF_001515625.1 Sinocyclocheilus rhinocerous
ACTGATGTATTGTCTGACCTGATCAGAACATGCCTGCCTTCCAGATTCAGTGCAAAGTGCTTCATTGCCAGTAGCACTGCTCGTAGTTCCAGGGTGTTTATATTTTCCCCTCTTTGCTGGGAATCCTATTGCCCTCTGACCGCTTTGTGTTGCCAGACTGCTCCCCAGTCGGTAAAAGAAGCATCGGTCTGGACTACCTCCCACCGAGAGGGAA
>NW_015685911.1:0-214 GCF_001515625.1 Sinocyclocheilus rhinocerous
ACGCAGGCGTTCTGACTCAGATTAGCACTTCTCGTGCTGTAGGAGGCGCTGTGAGCATATCTTAGTCCAGTAAATCCACCGGTAAAAGCGCTGAAGAAGGAAAGACGGTTGGAGCGCTTAGCCTCGGTATGTGTTTGAACTATTTATGTGTTTGTTGTCTTTAGTGCCTTAATGAGCTTAAATGAAGCGTTCGTTATACAAATCTGTTTAGGAA
>NW_015685912.1:0-214 GCF_001515625.1 Sinocyclocheilus rhinocerous
AGCAGACTTACTGGAGGAGGAATAGGGCCAATGGGTGGAACCTTTGTTTATATGGCCTCAGAGTGTCTAGTTGAATTTGAACAGGCTTCCAGTAGTTCTGACATCTGGTCTCTGGGAGCAACATACCTGGAGATTTTCACGAAATCAGTGCCATGTACAGTGAAAAACTAGAGTTGTGCAGTCTAATGGCCAAAAAGGTGCCACCACAAGCTTT
>NW_015685913.1:0-214 GCF_001515625.1 Sinocyclocheilus rhinocerous
AGCCAAATATTGTCATATCCTAGCAAACCATACATCAATGGAAAGTTTATTTATTCTGCTTTCAGATGATTTATACATCTCAATTTAAATTTTTTTTATAAAAATTGATATTTAAAATATTTTATCATTCTTTGTAACTAGCACAGTTAATATAATAAAAAAAACGGGCAAAAAATATATTTATATAAAGGTAAAAAAGGATATTTACATCAAA
>NW_015685914.1:0-214 GCF_001515625.1 Sinocyclocheilus rhinocerous
AGCCTAAAAAGCATGCATGGATCTATACTTCGGAAAATTTCTGGCTTCTGTCCACTTTTTCATTCCTATCTTATATATAATATGTAGGAAGTGTTAATATAGACCAAGTGTAAAAAAACAGGAATTGTTTTTTTCTTGTAACCTTTAACAAAGGCAAAGACAATATCAGATGATCATAGAACATTACTGTAAACAATAAATAATAAAAGCGCAA
>NW_015685915.1:0-214 GCF_001515625.1 Sinocyclocheilus rhinocerous
AGCCAGCATCCACCGGTGGGAAGGAATAGCCACTGGCTTAGGAGGTTCGTGGAACTTGATAGGGTGCAGGCTTGGCTGGACAACAAAGTCCGAGCATGCGCCAAGGTAGCGACAAACACGCTTAAGCCACTCTTCGCTGTGATTTTCCCTCACCTGCCTGACCAAGCGGCTAGGGCTATTACCCAAGGTCCTCTCCCTCAGAAAACGGATCACC
>NW_015685916.1:0-213 GCF_001515625.1 Sinocyclocheilus rhinocerous
TATCTATCTATCTATCTATCTATCTATCTATCTATCTTCGCAGAACACAGCAGAAGATATTTAGAAAAATTGAGGGTAACCATTCTATTGATTTCCATTTTTTGCCCATACAGTCGACTAAATCCCTTAAAGGACTATCCCTTTAAGCTTCTTCAGTCCATTCTATCACCATAATACTTTACTGGAGTTATTGGTGCTTTTTGAAGTGTGATT
>NW_015685917.1:0-214 GCF_001515625.1 Sinocyclocheilus rhinocerous
AGCTCTGCATGGGGCCTCACAGCACTGCTCTCACTGTTCTAAACCGAACTAAATAAAGCAAACCTGCACACACCCTGCCGCTCTGACAATCAGAGTCAGGTGTTCTTCAATTATTAACTGCAAATCACTGCTATCATACTTTGATGACATCTTTAGGTAATGTGGATCAGATAGGAAATGTTAATCAGATAATAATCTCATATTATTCAGATTG
>NW_015685918.1:0-214 GCF_001515625.1 Sinocyclocheilus rhinocerous
AGCTCTGCATGGGGCCTCACAGCACTGCTCTCACTGTTCTAAACCAAACTAAATAAAGCAAACCTGCACACACCCTGCCGCTCTGACAACCAGAGTCAGGTGTTCTTCAATTATTAACTGCAAATCACTGCTATCATACTTTGATGACATCTTTAGGTAATGTGGATCGGATAGGAAATGTTAATCAGATAATAATCTCATATTATTCAGATTG
>NW_015685919.1:0-214 GCF_001515625.1 Sinocyclocheilus rhinocerous
AGCTTAATTCCAGTACGGAATACAAAAATTAAACAAATATTTGTGCCATTATATCTCACTATACCAACTTTGTTTTCCCTTAGTTCTAAGAACAAGTCAGAATTGTGAGACATAAACTAAAAATTGTTGGATATAAACTCCGAATTGTGAGATATAAAGTTGTAATTACAATGTTTGAACAATTTATGTGGCGGAAAAAAAAAAAAAAGAAATT
>NW_015685920.1:0-214 GCF_001515625.1 Sinocyclocheilus rhinocerous
TTTATTTTTATAATTCTTTAAAAATCACTTTAGATCAGGGATGGGGAGCTCTGGCCCTTAAGATCCACTTTCCCGCAGAGTTTTGCTCCAACCTTGATCAAACTCACCTAAGCAAGCTAATCAGGGTCTTCAGGAATGCTAGAAAGCTACAAGCAGAGATGAGTTTGATGCCCTGCTTTAGATTATACTTCTGTCTGCTAATGAAATCATGGAA
>NW_015685921.1:0-214 GCF_001515625.1 Sinocyclocheilus rhinocerous
AGCTTATTTTCCAAAAGTCTCTAAGTTTCAGTATTAATGAGTGCATTGAGTTGCATTACTAACAATATATCTGCCTTACCAACAGTTCTCGCTGAAACTCAGTCAGTAAACGAAAGAAGAAATACTGCAGCCTTACCCTGCTCTGGAGGATTTTCTGGACTGTTAGACATTCGTATTTGATACGTATGCGCCACATAACGAGTGGATATAACTT
>NW_015685922.1:0-214 GCF_001515625.1 Sinocyclocheilus rhinocerous
TATAAATTGTGCTTGTGTTCCACTCGTGGTTTGTCAGTCAATGTTTGTGTTCATCTGTCTTTTGTGTTCCCTAGCTTCCAGTATTCTTTGTTTTACCGTTTGTTTATTAAAGACTCTGCATTTAGATCCTTGCCTCTGCCTGCTCTCTCGACACGTAACAGTAGTAATCATAGATATGTATAGGTAGATTCCTCCATTAGTGACTGTTTCTATG
>NW_015685923.1:0-214 GCF_001515625.1 Sinocyclocheilus rhinocerous
TGGCTTGTCTGATTAATTCTTCAGCAGCAGAACAAATAAACAGAGCTTTCCTCAAGTCGGTACTCACTGTGTCAAATGAAGGACATCCGCTACATGTTCTCACTACGTCTGTTTTTTCACCTGCACAATGAAAGACTGAATAGCTCCTTCATGAAGGAAATGGAAAAACAGTACAGCAGAGGCCATACGCATTGGATTAGATGGCAAACTGATA
>NW_015685924.1:0-214 GCF_001515625.1 Sinocyclocheilus rhinocerous
AGCAAGTGACTAGCATGTCGTTAGCATGATTAGCAAAGTTACTAGAATGTCGTTAGCATGTTTCTAGCATGTTGCTAGCATTATTAGCAAGTTACTAGCATGTTTGCTAGTATGATTAGCAAGTGACTAGCATGTCGTTAACATGACTAGCAAGACACTAGCATGTCGTCAGCATGATTAGCAAGTGACTAGCATGTTGCTAGCATGATTAGCA
>NW_015685925.1:0-214 GCF_001515625.1 Sinocyclocheilus rhinocerous
AGTATATTGACCAGAGAAGCAGTTTGTCTTCTTATTACAGTATCTGCATTAGCTTATAGTGTGTTTCTCTGTGGTGGAATGAGTTTCCAAACTCAACCTGATCTGCTGAGACCATCACAACCTTCAAAAAATGGGTGACAACACTCCTCATCCATTTTATGTATTCATTTATTTAATATCCCCCAATATCCTCAATTTGATTACTGTTTTTGAC
>NW_015685926.1:0-214 GCF_001515625.1 Sinocyclocheilus rhinocerous
AGTTTTCAGGAAACCTGTTTGAAAACAGTCATTACTCCATTTTGTGATGCTAATGGCTGAGAAATTACACATAGCTTCAATGCAGCTTTTTTTTTTAAGTTTTATTTTAAGCAGTTAAGGTCTTCATATCATTGGATATTTCTCATTTTTTCATATCCGAGTGTTTCTTCAGGCACTTTAATGTCACAGGGAGTAAAATAAATAAAATAAAATA
>NW_015685927.1:0-214 GCF_001515625.1 Sinocyclocheilus rhinocerous
CCCTCGCTCACCTTCACTGACGCTGTAGTGAGTTAACCACAGCTCTGGTGCAGGTGCTGGATCAGCATCGCGGAAGAGAGCACATTTCTGTGTAAATTCTTCATCAAATGTATGTTTTTAAACAGTTAACTTAAGAATGGTTTTATGAATGATTTACACAGAAATGAGTTTTCCTCATGTCATGAATGAGGCCCAAAATGACACCCGATTCTCC
>NW_015685928.1:0-214 GCF_001515625.1 Sinocyclocheilus rhinocerous
AGTTAATAACTGGACACCACTCAATAAATGAGAAATGCAGTGGTCATAAAACAAAGTACTGTAACAATAATGTTTGAAATGCCTATACAGGTAGTTTACAGTATTTTTTTAAAAATATGGAGTATGTATTGCACAGCACACTAGTGTTTCGAACCGTAGACTCACCACTGCATTGACACGGTCCACTTTGAAGTAATACAGCAAAAGCAGTTCA
>NW_015685929.1:0-214 GCF_001515625.1 Sinocyclocheilus rhinocerous
AGGCATTAAAATGTTTAAAACATGAAAAATCCCAAAAGCAATTATTATACAGATTGAATCATTGTTCAGATATAACAAAAATCATGAAACCATTGTTAGTACAAGACCGAGTCATTTAATTGTAGTAAATCAGCTCAAAAGGAAAATATTTATGACTAATTATAACTGATTATGATTAATAATAAAAATTTAGATTAGATCTTAGAATTAACTG
>NW_015685930.1:0-214 GCF_001515625.1 Sinocyclocheilus rhinocerous
CCACAACATCTAGGAGAATAACAGCAACGAGCTTTAAGCTGCAAGCTGTCAAACATACTTGACCGCACAGTTAAGACAAAGGAAGCCGTTTTATAAACCGAAGGATTTTCTTTACACACAGCCAGTCAAACATTTGTCACATCTACTCGTTCTGTTTTATATCTTCCATATTTTACAAGAAAAAACTATGAAATTATGCCAAATTAACTACTGA
>NW_015685931.1:0-214 GCF_001515625.1 Sinocyclocheilus rhinocerous
CATGTTTCCTTTCAAGGTTAAAAAAGAATGTGCTTGGAGCATCCATATCTTTAATGGAACAGTATCTTGTTCTTATCAATGCTCCTTTAGCTTGTTCATGTAGCAGAAAACTCAGTTCTTGTCTTTTCTTATTTAGCCCACCACATTGTACAGCCTCATTATTATTCATAATTTGTTTTTCTAGAGACTCAATGTCCATCTGTAAAGCTTTCAC
>NW_015685932.1:0-214 GCF_001515625.1 Sinocyclocheilus rhinocerous
ACACTAAACTCAATGCAAATCTTTTTTAATTATTACTAAATATTACTTATTATTAAATAAAAAAAATTATTTATGATTTTATAATATTTCCAGAGCTGTGAATAAATTTAAAGTCAAAATCACAGTTTTCTGTGATTAATCACATCTAACATTATTAATTGCAATGAAGTAGTGTGAGCATATGTTAGCCACAGAAAGTGAGTAAAAACATTAG
>NW_015685933.1:0-214 GCF_001515625.1 Sinocyclocheilus rhinocerous
CTCCTCACCTGTTTCTGTTCTCCCTGATTACATTCCATGTGTTTAGAAGCCCTGTGTTTTCCCCAGTTCCCTTGTCTTGTGTTAAAGCTATATCGTGGTTGTTGTCTCCCTCAGTTTCCGAGTGTTTTGTTAAACATACTACCTTTCCCTGTTGCCAAGAGCAACTGTTTAATAACTAATTTTGAAAAGTACATTCACGTATAAGATTATGTGG
>NW_015685934.1:0-214 GCF_001515625.1 Sinocyclocheilus rhinocerous
AGTGTATTTTCTCAGAATTGCCTCTGACCTCTAAACTCTGAATATAAACTGGGAATTGTTTGAAAAAGTCATTTTTATGAGAATTCAGAAAAATAAAAAACAGAATTGTGAAATTTAAACTCAAGAAAAACAAGAAAAAAGTCATAATTGTAAGATATAAAGTCACAGTTACTTGTTTAATTTTATTTAATTTTTTTGTCGGAAAAAAAAAACA
>NW_015685935.1:0-214 GCF_001515625.1 Sinocyclocheilus rhinocerous
AGTTTTTAGTGAGTAATCAGCTTGGTGAAATTTAAAGTAAATCTAAGTGTCTGTGACCAATATTTACAGAGCTTTGACGACTGATGATCCAAAAAATTCAAAAATAGTTAAAAGTTAACCATTAAAAAAATAGAATTGTTTTTCTTCTTCTTCTGATAGTGTAAGTAATGTTTATTTAACCAAGAAATGTAACTGGGACATGAATTTACATTTG
>NW_015685936.1:0-214 GCF_001515625.1 Sinocyclocheilus rhinocerous
AGTTTTTTCCCCAGGATATAAATTCCACTTGAACAATACATAACACATCTCAGGACTGCACATCTGTAAATAACTTATCAAAACTTTCATATGTAAATTGCACATATGCACACTCACAATTCTGTCTATTGATTTTTTTTTCTCTATATTTCATTACCATATTATATTCTTTATTTATTGTCTATTCTCTTTATTATTAGTGTTTTATTTCACT
>NW_015685937.1:0-214 GCF_001515625.1 Sinocyclocheilus rhinocerous
AGGATCTCTGTGGTGCACACAAAACAATGCCTCTCCATTGATTCACTTTGCGCTTGTGGTCACAGATTTCTCCCAATATGCTTTTTTGTGTCCTCTCTTTTTTTTCTTAATGAGACAGTACACACTAAGAAGCCATTTTCAATTCCCCCCTCTGGAGTTTGTGCCCTCTGTCTTCAGTGGGTGGAGTGAGTGTGCACTCTGAATGACTCATTTC
>NW_015685938.1:0-214 GCF_001515625.1 Sinocyclocheilus rhinocerous
AGTGGTGTTCGGACTGGAGTTTGAACCTCTGCTTCATGATATAAAGGGGAATCACCCAGGAGCTCTCCGGCGAGCCGTCCCAGCACAGCGCAGGGCAACGATTTTACTCTATCGCTTTGGTCGAAGCAATGGGGGCGTCCCGGGGCTCGAAATTCGCAGGGTGTAACTAAAAAAGGTGCCATTGTCCGGTGAGGTCCGGTTGAGGAGTTACGGA
>NW_015685939.1:0-214 GCF_001515625.1 Sinocyclocheilus rhinocerous
AGGAGACTCACACAGAGGGTTAGAAAAGTATAACAATGTTTATTTCCAGCAAGGGGTGCGGATGGATAGGGCAGGTGAAAATATGAACTATGGTAAGGGTCCTCACAGGAGATCGTGGAAGGGAGACCAAGGACTGCACACACCTCAGTGGATGGATAAACGGGGAATTCACGGAGCAGATGACGGGAACGGACTAGGGAACGGAACACAGGAG
>NW_015685940.1:0-214 GCF_001515625.1 Sinocyclocheilus rhinocerous
TGTGGCCAATGAATGCACTGAACTGATCATAAATGCATGTTTATCTGAACGTCTATTTGCACTATGCCATCACAGTGATAGGGAAAGTCTCAGGAGGAAAGAGATAGCCAGGCTTCTAGCAAAACAACATAACACAGTCTCACTCACACATACACATACACACATTCAGACACCCATGATGATTATCGCACCTTTTTTGTGTCGACTGTTGCCT
>NW_015685941.1:0-214 GCF_001515625.1 Sinocyclocheilus rhinocerous
AATCATGTTCATTTGTACAGAGTGGAGAGCTGACGGCAGGAGGCCCGGAAAAGTTGAAGAAGAAGAAAAAAGAAGATGAGGCGGTGGCAGCTGCTTCAGTAGGAACTATTAAGATTCATTCCCTGAGACTAAAAAATGCATTTTGAATAAATGTTTTGGATTTCTTTTCTTTTTTTAATGAAAATATTTGGTAACAATTTAGGCTTTGGAGTGC
>NW_015685942.1:0-214 GCF_001515625.1 Sinocyclocheilus rhinocerous
TGCTGTCATTAAATCCAACAAAGTGCCCCAAACGACAGCTCTCAGTGTGAAAGCCATGATGGCACTAATGGCTAAACACACGTTGGTTGCGGACAAGGTTGCGGTAAAGGCATGGGCTCAAGTCCCACCTCGGTGTAGGGATCACACCAAAGAAAGAAAACTGTGGGAACGGCAAAGTATCTGGGGCGATACACCAAACAAAGGGCGATGGCAG
>NW_015685943.1:0-214 GCF_001515625.1 Sinocyclocheilus rhinocerous
TT
This sequence comes from Sinocyclocheilus rhinocerous, assembly GCF_001515625.1. NCBI lineage: Eukaryota > Metazoa > Chordata > Actinopteri > Cypriniformes > Cyprinidae > Sinocyclocheilus > Sinocyclocheilus rhinocerous. The sequence goes on from NW_015685943.1 coordinate 3, forward strand.
TTTATTTTATTATTTTTTCAATCTATTTCAATTTAACCTTAATTCATTTGATTTGATTTCATTGTATTTGTTTATTATCTTTTATCTAATAAGCCTGTGTAAAATAAACGAACTTTCCATTGTGTGTGATATAATGTGCTATATTAAAGGGGTCATATGATGCTACACATAAAACACATTATTTTCCACATACTGTACATTATTGTTTCTCC
>NW_015685944.1:0-214 GCF_001515625.1 Sinocyclocheilus rhinocerous
GAAGTATTATTTTTCCTATTTTTACCCAAAATAGGATGGACTGGTCATTATTGAACGCTATAACCACATTTAAACACTTTTTTATTATTTTATACTGTTGTCTGAGATCCATTTATGACGTAGTTTTTACATTAAAAAATATCAAACTCAATAAGTAATAGGCTATTTCCTACCCTGGTTTTGAGGCCGGCTCGAGAAACGCTCAGTTTTTATG
>NW_015685945.1:0-214 GCF_001515625.1 Sinocyclocheilus rhinocerous
AGGCTGTTGACCTCACTGTGTTGTAACCTCATGCTCTGACAAACCGCAAGCATTTCCAAAAAACTGTCTTCTTGGCATTCCGATCAGCCGTAGATGAGGGAATGTTGGTCGGCCCTTGAGGGATGGACAGATGGACGATTGGCTATAATGAGGTCCTGCAGGGTTCAGTGTGACACGGAGCAAAGACAAGAGGCACATGCAGGAACGTCCAAGG
>NW_015685946.1:0-214 GCF_001515625.1 Sinocyclocheilus rhinocerous
AGGCCGCTCCGCCATGGCTCCCCGAGCTGTCTGATCCGCCATGGCGTCCTGAACTGTCTGATCCACCATGGCCTCCTGAGCTCCCTACTCCGCCATGGCCTCCTGAAGTCCCTACTCTGCCATGGCTTCCTAGTCTGCCTGCTCCGCTGTGGCTTCCTAGTCTGCCTGTTCCGCCATGGCGCCCCGAACTGCCTGATCCGCCATGGGTCCCGGA
>NW_015685947.1:0-214 GCF_001515625.1 Sinocyclocheilus rhinocerous
ATTTACAGAATTTGTCAAAAAAAAGTCAGTCAGTCAAAAAAAAAAAACACTTATTATTATTATTATTATTATTTTGTCAGGGCAGGTATTAAATGGTATGTTTTTCAGGTCTCTGCACTATGCGTGTGTGCCGGAGTCACGTCAGGACACGGCTTTCATCAGCTGTGCTGAGTAAAAGCCCTGGACGTGCTTAGCGTGCAGACACAGGTCAGGC
>NW_015685948.1:0-214 GCF_001515625.1 Sinocyclocheilus rhinocerous
GCATTTTGTATTTACTTGCATTATCTTTGTGTAATATTAAATTTTTTTTGATGATCTGAATCTTGAAAGTGTGAAAAATATGCAAAAAAACAACAACAAAAAACAGGAAGGGGGCAAAAACTTTTTCACAGCACTGTAGTAGTTAAGGCCACTTAATATAAAGTGGGACCTTTATATTATATAATTTGTACATTTATTACAAATTATATTTTGC
>NW_015685949.1:0-214 GCF_001515625.1 Sinocyclocheilus rhinocerous
ACTCTTTTGCAGAGGGCCAACGATATCCATAGCAATCCGAGTGAACGGAACATCAATGATAGGGAGACTGACTAAAGGCGCTCTGTCACCTCTTTTAATTGGACTTGTTAACTGACATTCTGGACATGATCTACAGAAGTCTACCACATCCATATAAAGTCTTGGCCAGTGAAATCTGTTTGCAATTCTAGCCAGTGTTTTTTGCTGTCCCAAA
>NW_015685950.1:0-214 GCF_001515625.1 Sinocyclocheilus rhinocerous
GGATCCAAAAACTCATCCGGGAGTAAGTTCAGTCAACTCAGAGTATGTTCCTGGTTAAGACAGGTTATGTTCAGAGAATAAGTTGCTATAGCTGCTTTCATACCCTGAGAGTTACCTCTGTTTTTGGAACCGAAAGCTGAGTTTGTCTGCTTACTTTCCCTTAAACATTCCCGAGTATGTCACACAACCTGCTTTCTGGAATAATACCCCCAGG
>NW_015685951.1:0-214 GCF_001515625.1 Sinocyclocheilus rhinocerous
AGCGTCTGCTAAATGACTAAATGTAAATGTAAATGTAAATGTAAGAAGTGTTCCTGCTAAAACCTGCATTAATTACACTGGCATACAAATAATGGAACCTACTTTGAAATATTTAATCAAAGAAAATTAAGGAGAAAAGAACTTTGTTGGGAGCAGGTGAAATCCTTCCTGGGCACTGAACCCCTTCCGCTGAACTGCTCCTGAAGAAGATTCA
>NW_015685952.1:0-214 GCF_001515625.1 Sinocyclocheilus rhinocerous
TTACAGTGTGTTTCTGCAGCGCTGATCACTGTAGCCAATCACAGATGTGTTTGTTGAGCGCGTGAACACAACGACCAATCAGAGGTGTTTATTCAGAATCCGCTCAATACACCAGAGTATGTTCAGCGTGAGCTCTCCCATATGGCAAAAAAATATATTTTTCGTTGTCAAAATATATTTGAAATATATGCTAAATATATGTTGCAAACAGGGA
>NW_015685953.1:0-214 GCF_001515625.1 Sinocyclocheilus rhinocerous
CAAAAAAAATCACTTTATTCCATTGAAATTTGTAATCAATTGACCCTATATTTTATATAATAAATTTGTATCATTTTTATGCATAATTGCATAATAGTTTATATTCATCATTAAAAAAAACAGTAACACTTAACAACCCAGTAACACATCAGTTCTCACTATCAACTACCTGCTTATTATCATGCATATTACTAGCATATTGGCTGTTTATTAG
>NW_015685954.1:0-214 GCF_001515625.1 Sinocyclocheilus rhinocerous
CAAATATTAATTAGGGTAAGCAATTAAAAAGACGAACAATAGTTTATCTCTTTTTGTTATATAGCCTAACATTGCATTGACTGAATATGTATATATATTGTTGATGAACTCAAAAGCCTGTTCTTAAATGATATATAACCATGAATACCATAATAAAATAAATAGTCATTTAAATATATTTCAATATAGCCTATAGCAACACATAACAACCCCC
>NW_015685955.1:0-214 GCF_001515625.1 Sinocyclocheilus rhinocerous
CAAATTGTCTAAATGATTCGTTCATGAATGGGCTTATTTTTGAACTGTTCTCAAGGTGAACCACTTTTATTAATAATTTTACGGTACTTTTCAATGTCATTGCATGGAAAAGATCAACCAGTACATATTTAAAAACTATCCTTTTGTATTCCACTAAAGAAAGGAAGTTGCACAGGTTTGGATAAATGCAAGGGTGAATAAATGATGGGTGAAA
>NW_015685956.1:0-214 GCF_001515625.1 Sinocyclocheilus rhinocerous
CAAATATTTTATGACATGACATCTATGCTACTTGACTAAAAAGATCATGTGTAGTTGATAGATTGCACTAACATTAGGCTGCTTTTAGCCGTACCCTAGAGTTGGTTCACTCTCCGGTTATGAAACTAAGTAAAATAATAAAAATTATGAAAGTAAATAATTAAATACATTAGCACGATAATATCGTGTATCGGCGATCTCACAGGCTGACAGT
>NW_015685957.1:0-214 GCF_001515625.1 Sinocyclocheilus rhinocerous
CAAACCTCTATTGCATCTTGCCATTTTGATTTTTGATTAATAATTTGTGTCCTGCTTTGCTTAGCAAACTTAAAGTCATGTACAGAAGTTATGGCTGAATTGATTTATGTATTGTGACATTTTTCAAAGTGAAACAGGTTTTAGAATGTGAAAAATTAAAGGGTGGGATTTGACTTTATTAATCGTTAAAGTAAATGTATAAATTCAAGGGTGG
>NW_015685958.1:0-214 GCF_001515625.1 Sinocyclocheilus rhinocerous
CAAAGCTCTCAGCGTTTGGGAAGACCTTTAAAAAAATCAGCAAAACTATTCAAGGAAAAATACAGACATGTGCTGGCCCCTTTTCTGACTTTTTGACCCCTAAAGGAGGTCGTAGGGTCACCAAACTTTTCCGCCCGATCGAGGGGGGTCCCCTTGAGACAAAGATTTAGAATTCGGCATGATCGGAACCCTCCTAGTTGTTGCAGTTAAAACA
>NW_015685959.1:0-214 GCF_001515625.1 Sinocyclocheilus rhinocerous
ACACATTATTAATGAAAATTCATTAAACTGTCCAAGTATCACAATAATTAGAATCATTACAATGTAAAATTAAACTTTTATTTTTATTATGATACCTGGACAGTTTCATGAATTTTCATTCAAAGTGTGCATTCAAGTAATTGTATGTATGAATAGCACTTTTAACTTTTAAATTAATACATCCAAACAAACAAAATGAGTGTCATGTCACCGA
>NW_015685960.1:0-214 GCF_001515625.1 Sinocyclocheilus rhinocerous
CATAAGTAACGCAAAAAACCCAAACAAAAATGTCTCACTAACCATTTACCTCTTAACAAACACCTAAATATTCATGTATGATTGAGGGGTCAGAATTTTAGTAGAACTGCAAAGTGAACCGTCAAACCAATCACCTAACATCTCAGTAAAATAGCATTTCTTACTTTTGACGTTGAGGTACATGGACTTGCTGACATCGGCTCCCACGTCATTG
>NW_015685961.1:0-214 GCF_001515625.1 Sinocyclocheilus rhinocerous
ATGAACTTTTCCACGACATTCTAATTTATTGAGATGCACCTGCAGATTTTATTTGAAAAATAAATAAACATTTAAATAAATAAATAAATAAATAAATAAAAAACCCATACAATGAAAAGAGGTTGCTCCCAAAATTTGTGAATTTCAGGATATTATAAAAATGTTTGAAAAATAATCAACTTAAAAAAGTGTCATACTAAACCTTCTTTTCTTG
>NW_015685962.1:0-214 GCF_001515625.1 Sinocyclocheilus rhinocerous
CAACAAACATAAAATAAATGTGACAAACTATACATAAAACTTTGACTAAAAACTCTTTGACTCTAGTTCTGTATTGTGAAACATGAAGGCGATAAATGCAATGCTCTGCATGCAGTAACAGCACAGCAGTGAAGGGTTTTGTCTGGTTTTGTCTGGTGTAGGTCCGTTGGGGGGGCTGTATGGATGGGGAATGTGGCTGCTGTACTCTCTAGCC
>NW_015685963.1:0-214 GCF_001515625.1 Sinocyclocheilus rhinocerous
CTTAGTTGATTGCAATGTGAAATACTAAACAAAAGCAAGAACAGACAACAACAGCACAAGTTCTTCACCTGTAAAGCGAAGTTCCAGACGTTCTATATGAAAGCAATCACTGCAAACGTTTTGACTAACTACACAGCTGTCACTAGGATATATATGCTTAGCATGTCACCAGAATAGAGAGATGCAAATTTTCACTTCTCCTTGTTACTGGTGC
>NW_015685964.1:0-214 GCF_001515625.1 Sinocyclocheilus rhinocerous
CAACCATCGGCTGTGCAGGATTGTGGCATCTTCGAATATTCATTGTTTATTATGGTGAATGACGTCAAGCTGACTGTTGCAAGATGGAGGACGTGTCTACGTGCCTAGAGCTGTTGAAGGAGGCATCTACCTATACATATTTATGGGTATAAGCGGGATAATTCACGGCTGCATTAAACGATTTTAATGCACAACATGGAGGCCAAGAACCACC
>NW_015685965.1:0-214 GCF_001515625.1 Sinocyclocheilus rhinocerous
AGCCCTAATTTTAAGTAATGATGGTGGGCAACTTTGGGCAATGTTGCCATCGATGGGCAACCAGGTGAGACATCCAGACAGAAATTTGTTACCCATTCTCAAGGAAAAGTGCCAAAGCAACATTGCTCAAAAAACGTTGCCCGGCAAAATTGCTCAAAAATGTACCCCTTGTATCATCAGCCTTAGGTTCAGTCAGCTATTTTGGTTTTACATT
>NW_015685966.1:0-214 GCF_001515625.1 Sinocyclocheilus rhinocerous
ACACACACATATATATATATATATATATACACACGCACACACACACACACATTATATAATATATATTGTTCCTTAACATTATGTGTGTGTGTGTATATATATATATATATATATATATAATGTTTTTCTTAATTAGTAATATATTTCACTATATATTTTATTTATATACATTTTTTTTAGGATTACTGATGAACTAATGTACTTTGATTTGTAT
>NW_015685967.1:0-214 GCF_001515625.1 Sinocyclocheilus rhinocerous
AAGAAAAGAAAAAAGACAAGAAAACAATGCAGGATATTCTATGTGGGATCTTTTGAATGTGTTTTTATCTTTTATACATAACTGTGACAACCGCAGGCAAGCGCTGAACCAATTGCACGCTCATGCTTATAAAATTGTTTTTTATAGAAGTAGAAATTATGAAGACTGTATCTTTTACTCCCTCCTAGTCAAGGGTGGGGGGAGAGGTTTGGTC
>NW_015685968.1:0-214 GCF_001515625.1 Sinocyclocheilus rhinocerous
CAAAGTTTTGCGCAAATCTGTAATGGAAACGCGCCTACTGTCAAGCAATGCACACGTGTCTCACAGCGCATATCCTGTGCAATGAAGCCCGCAGCGATTGTCTCTAGCCCACACACCATGCCATATTCCATATGTGCCATATGCATGTTCGATTCTGAGCATGTTTTTTTTCCCGCACTAAGCTTGGTTTTTCCAAAATGTGCCCAGATCTCGG
>NW_015685969.1:0-214 GCF_001515625.1 Sinocyclocheilus rhinocerous
TACTGTAGAAAGAAGGCAACATAATTTTGTTATTTTCACACAGAGTTCAGTTGCCTATAACTAAAGAGATATTAAAGATATACCAATATCATTTTACATTTTAAAAATCTTCATTTTTAAGGTCATATGTGATTCATTCCCAGATATATGGTGAGCCGAATGTGACTCAGTGTCTAGTTTGTTGAGTTTTACCCATTTTCAATAGATGGAAACC
>NW_015685970.1:0-214 GCF_001515625.1 Sinocyclocheilus rhinocerous
TATTGGCAGTAGTGTCGTGCCTATCAGGGTTTTTTCAACTTTGTTTCGCCTGGACGGCCACCACAAGAGTTGTTTTACAGTGTAAATATACCTAAATCTTTTTTAGTGTTAAATCAGTAACACTTTTAAAAGCGTTATTTTTACTCTGAAAATATTGGGACAATATGTTCACTCACACAGAGTTGATTTTAACTCTAAAAGAGTTTCATTAACA
>NW_015685971.1:0-214 GCF_001515625.1 Sinocyclocheilus rhinocerous
AATAAAAGAGCCGTTTCTATTTAATATGCTGCAGGCTCATTTATTAGTAGTGATTATTGATAATAAATAAACTAATATTGTGCTTGTTTTTGAAGCTGCGGTTCCTTATTTGTCTCGCGAGAGTTGGCAACAGTGGTTACGTGACATTGTTTAGAAGCCGTTATATTAATGTCTTTGTGCGGTTGAAACACTGATTGAGCGATTACATGAGACG
>NW_015685972.1:0-214 GCF_001515625.1 Sinocyclocheilus rhinocerous
ACAGATCAACCAAAATGTCAAATTGTTCCAAACCTGTTTAATTTTTAAAAAAGTCTCTTTTCCATATAATATAAGGTGATATTCACCCTAATCTTGCCCTCTGCCTTTGAAATAAATTCTAAAATTCGTATGAACTACAATCAACAGCACTGATCTCATGTCCAAATTTAATCACGTCAGACCTCCTATAATGATGCCATCATCCTGTAATGAG
>NW_015685973.1:0-214 GCF_001515625.1 Sinocyclocheilus rhinocerous
CAATACAATAACAGGAGAAATTGCATTATTGGTCCAATTTGTGGCACTATATCTCAGCTTCCTTTGAGGGCGCGTTAATAGTTCCACTGTGGTCTTATTCCCAAGGCAGTTGACTGTAACCACGCACATTTTCACACATTTTTACAGTAGCATTTTTAAGTTATGGATTCAGGTATTTGGCAGATATGACAATAACAGGAGAAATTGCATCGTC
>NW_015685974.1:0-214 GCF_001515625.1 Sinocyclocheilus rhinocerous
CAATGTCGTCATTGTTGGTTGGATTGTTTATGGAAGGTTGTTTCCAACATTGAATAAAAATAAATAAATAAATACAAATAAATAAATAATCTGACTTACGTTCTTGCAATTGCGAGTTTACATCTCGCAACTTGGGCTTTTCTTCTCAGAATTGCGAGATTATGAAAGTTATAAACTCGTTAAAAAGTTAACATCTCGCAATTCTAACCTTTTA